>NC_052047.1:59713589-59916860 GCF_903992535.2 Arvicola amphibius
ACTAGACTTTATATCACAAATGTTAGCTCTCTAAATTGCTTATTTGTAGTTAGTATGTCAAATAATGGTTTTCATTATGACATATAATAAATACAACACTATATTTGTACATATTTGGCTTCCTGGTATGGAATGTCCTTCTGTATATGTGTTGTTTTTATTAGTTAGTGAATAAAGCTGTTTTGGCCAATGGCTTAACAAAGCAAAGTCAGGCAGAAAATCTGAACAGATATATATATAGAGAGAGTAAACAGAATCAGAGAGATGCCATGCAACTGCCAAAGAAGAAAGATGCCAGAACCTAGTGTCCAATACGTGGCAGGAAGCAGTTTGGAGAAGACTACAACCAAATTCCCAAAATGTTTGTTTTCATTTAAAGGGAGTTGATTATAAGAGATTAATGGTCACAGTCAATTTCTATAAAAAATAAGAATAATATGATATAGACATAAATATTTTGCATTAGTGTGGATGTTAGTCTATTGATACAAATTCAAAGATACTTTCTTGCACTATGTATATGTCTTTCTGCTCTTCTTTAACATATTGTGTTTGTGCAGCTCATTTATATGTAAAGTACAAGTAAGAAATACAAATTAATAGATAGTCTTCTGTAATAATTAAACTTTTAATAATGCTAGTTAGGTTTCCTAGAGGTACAGAGATCTATTTCAGTTAGATAGATAACCTTCAAAGACCTACAGAATATAGCATTTAAAATGTTTTAAGAACTTAGAATTCTTTCAACAGTGAGACATGTATGCTTCTACCAGAAACAATTACTTAAAGAGGTTGATGGCATTTAAGAAATTCATTATATAATTTGCCTTCAATATGCCAAGGCTATCCATTTGGGAAAGAAACTGCTCTTGCCTGGACTACTTGACAGTTTGCCATATAAAATGGCCATGCAGGACAAACAGAAAAATGACTGCTGAATTTGCCTGAAGATGGTGAAACAGTCCTTTATGATTCTTGCTTTATGAACGAATCTGCCAGATATTCTGCAGGACACAGAAGAAAGTGACTGACAATGTGCAAACATAGGTAAAATAGTCTTTCAAATTTCCTGCTTCATGGAAAAGTCTACCAGATACTATGAGCCTATAGGCTGAATATGGATGCCCCAACATTACAGAAGAACTTTGGGTGACCGGGCAGTGAAGTGTCTCTGTTGATTTTAGAGTTTTGGAAGTTGCTTATAATGCACTTTCTGTTCACTTAGGTAATATTACATCGTTCTGGGTCTTTGATAGAGTTAAGGACTAGATAGTTATAGTTTTCCTGCGTAATGACAAAAGGTAAATCAGATATCCTACTTTAGGCTAACTAAGATATAACTGTAATTCTTTCTTAATACCTATTTTGTTATATGCAATTTTCTATGTTAAAGTTAAAGCCTTCCTTTTTATTTATACAGAGAAGAGAAGATGATGTGGGATATCCTTCAGTGGAGAATCCAAACATACATTCACACACACACACACACACACACACACACACACACGGAGAGAGAGAGACAGACAGAGAGAGAGAGAGAGAGAGAGAGAGAGAGAGAGAGAGAGAGAGAGAGAGAGAGAGAGAGTAGGGGGAGTCACAGAGATGCCATGCAACTGCCAAAGGAGAAAGACTCCAAACATACTCGTAGGCAACACCTAGTGGCAATACACAGATTGATGCAAATGGGTTATATTAATATGGAAAAGCATGCTAGGAATACACCTAAGTTATTGGACAAACTGTGTAATAAGTAGTATAGTTTCTGTGTGATAATTCGGGTCTGAGTTGTGAGGAAACAAATGGGTAGTCTCTGTTTACACTCTCCCTTTCAGTTACTCCCACTTTTCTTTCTGCTCACATCTCCTCTTGCTCCGGACAAATAGTTCCACTTAATGAATGGATTACTAACACATTAGCAATGATAAATAGGATAATTTAAACTTTCATAAGTATTTCTATACTTGATGTTTGTTTGAATAAAAATGACCCCCAAAGGATCATATGTTAAACAGAGTGTTTGCTCCCCAGTTGGTAGACTGTCTAGGAGAGATTAAGAGGATAGCTTGCTAGCAGAAGCATGGCCATGTTGGAGGAAGGGTGTTACTAGGAATGGGTTTCACAAGCCTCCACTTCCAGTTAGCTCTCTCTCTCTCTCTCTCTCTCTCTCTCTCTCTCTCTCTCTCTCTCTCCATTTCTAACTTGCAGACAAAATATGAGCTTGCTGTACTCTTCTAGTATCATGTCTTACTTACTTGCTGTCTTACTCCAACTGAAATAGTCTTTCACTTTAACCCTCATGAGCCAGGAGACCCAATAAACATTTACCTTCTAAGGTTCATTGCTTATGGTTTCTTCTTCTTCTTCTTCTTCTTCTTCTTCTTCTTCTTCTTCTTCTTCTTCTTCTTCTTCTTCTTCTTCTTCTTCTTGTTCTTCTTCTTATTATTATTATTATTATTATTATTAAAAATTTCTGCCTCCTCCCCACCTGCCATTTCTCTCCCCCTCCCTCCATTCCCCTCCCCCTCCCATTCCAGTACAAGGAGCAGTCAGGGTTCCCTGCCCTGCTGGAAGTCCAAGGTCCAACCCGCACCATCTAGGACCAGGACGGTGCACCTCTAAACAGACTAGGCTCCCCAAAAGCCAGTACATGCAGTAGGATCAAAACCCAGTGCCATTGTTCTTGGCTTCTCATTCAGCCCTCCATGTAAGCCACGTCCAGAGAGTCCAGTTTGATCCCATGCCTTTTCAGTCCCAGTCGAGCTGGCCTTGGTGAGCTCCCATTAGACCAGTCCTGCAGTCTCAGTGGGTGGGCTCACTCCTCGAGGTCCTGACTTCCTTGCTCAGGTTCTCCCTCCTTCAGCTCCTCATTTGGGCCTTGGGAACTCAGTCCTGCACTCCAGTGTGGGTCTCTGTCTCTATCTCCCTCCATCACCAGATGAAGCTTCTATGGTGATATGCAAGTTATTCATCAGTATGGCTATAGGAAAGGGCCATTTCAGGCTTCCTCTCCTCAGCTGCCCAAGGAACTAGCTGGGGACATCTCCATGGATACCTGGGTCCCCTTCTAGAGTGAAGTCTCTTGCTAACCCTAAAATGGCTTCCTTAATTAAGATATCTTCTTCCCTGCACCCCTATCCACCCTTCCTCCATCCCAACCATCCCATTCCCCCAGGAAAAGTGACTAAGACAATTTCTGCTGAAGAAAAAACAACTGTATTTTATAATTAAGACGTTCTGTGCTTTATAATGGAAAGATTTAAATAGCATGTTACAATCATCAAATGCCCACGGCATAAATGTTAAATTCAAGACTGGGCAAGCAGGAAATTGTTCTGTCAGACTTTACTAAGAGTTTGTGATGCTCAGTGACACAGCGTCCCACCAAGTTTTGTAGGCATCTTACTGTTTCTGAAGAGTGGATGCGAGGTTAGATGTGTGAACATAGAGGGGACAGGAGGAGAGGATGGAGAGAAAACTGTGGTGAGCATGTAAAATAAAAAAATTAAATAAAAATGAATAATAAAAGACAATACAATATTCTTTATTTCTTGGACATAATGTACGTTTGCTCCTTAGTATCCATAGAGTGATGATATTTTTCTAGGGATTTTTCATATTCTGTTGTGTTGGGTGTTCAATACAACCATTTATTTTCCTACCATAGCATTTGAGTAATCATTATCTTCCGCCTATAATTTCTCTAGATATCTGACTCTATAATTTTCTCTTAAACATGTATCTTCAGGCCTGACTTTAATCTTATGTTGTTGTGTGTTCTACATACTTCAAATTCAAGTGCTAGTGACCTTTTCTATGAGGCATAAACTTATTTCTCCATCTTGCTCAAGTGTGATGTGGGATTCCCCTCTGTATGCTGTGAATACCATTGGTTAATAAAGATACTGTCTTGGGCCTGTGCAGGGAATAGAGTTAGGCAGGAAAAATTAAACCAAATACTGGGAGAAAGAAGAAGGAATCAGGAGAAGCCATGTAGCCCTACCAGAGACAGAAGCTGGAACTTTACCCGGTAAGCCACAGCCACGTGGCAATACACAGATTAATAGAAATGGGTTAAATTAAGATATGTGTTATCCAATAAGAAGGTAGAGCTAATAGGCCAAACAATGATTTAAATAATATAGTTTCTCTGTGATTATTTCTGGAGTCTAAGCAGCGAAAACAAAGAATCGACCTCCTTACAACACAGGTGAATGAGTCAGACTTTCTAGAAGCAATATCGCCAAGTTTACTCTGGAGAAAGGGTACTTTGTAGATGCTTTTGCATTGTTGGCAGGTCTGTGTAACCATAATAAAAGAAAATGAGGTAATGCAAGGCAATGAGAGAGTTTTATTCATTCCCAAAGTGTCTTTAAACATGATCTATGACTTTACAACACTAGATATTCCAAAACCAAATGCTAATCCACAAACTCTTTTATTATTTATTGGATTTTTTTCTTTGGCTTTATTTGATCTTTGCACTTTGTTCTGCTCATTATAGGAACTGAAATCCTCTGTCTTTTTCTTCTGAGTAAACATCATTAATAATTCAGAACTTCCAGATGCCAGCAAGGCATATTGGGGGAAAATAACTTGGTGTCCCTTTCCACTAGGTTTGTTCTTCCAGTCATAGAAGGTTGGTGCTTGAGGCAACCAGTTAACATTTAAATTGATAAGGTTATATTTAGATCATATTATCTTCACATTTTTATATATGAAATAGATGTAAAGTCACAGAAACAAGAAGGTAAGCAAATCAGGTTACACAGGAGAGCTATATAAATAAGCAATACTGAATTAATTAAGCAAATACATGTAAGAATCAAAAGTAACTTCATGGGTGGAAGGGAGGGGAGGAAAGGGGGAGGAGATGGAAATCTTTAATAAAAAAAATGAGAAAAAAAATTTGATAGCTCAAAAAAAAGTAACTTCAGTTACATCATTTACAATCGACCCAACAGTTTTTAAAGTGAAAATTGAAAATGCTCTCACAGAATACTGTGTAATCAGCATTTTCTTTTCTTAGATATTAGTCATTATGGATGAGACTTAGAGTTCATTCTTCTATTCATTCATTCATTTATAGGAGTATGAATATACCAAAGGTAATATGTTTACATTTGGAGATCCCGATCAGATCAAATCTGTGAGAAGACACCATATCTGGTAAAGTATTGTCATATCACTATAAATCTATATTTTTAATGCTAGAAAAAATATGAGAAAACACATCTCATTGTGGGATTCAGAGCCAGAAGTCCTTACTGAAGTTCTTTGTATGGAGTGATGTACAACAAAGACAAAAACAAATTTCTGATTGTCTAATGTGTGGGCTATAGATTGTCTTCTGGGAGAGTTTAGTGTGTACCAATATGGTGCATCATGTTAAAATCATTGTAATTTATATAATTCATGCCAAATTATCTACTTATTTTATCCAACTAAAAAAATACAGCCTACTTGATAAGTCTTGAAAATACAACAAGGGGAGGTGAGAGGCAGGGATGGGAGTAGAGAAAAATGTAGAGCTCATTAAAAATCAATAAAAGAATCCCTAACAAAATAAAAAGAAGACAACACAGTATATCTTTCTATGTTCGGATAAAGCAGTCAAGAGTAGATGTTATTGTAGGGAACGCAGTTTAGATCCCCTGGGCTTCTGTTTACTTTAGTCAGTAATAAAATGACAAGGTAAGATTGCCTTATTCAAGAACATGCTTACATAGGGCAGATAACGTAACTGAAATTCAACTCTTAAATTAAGTTTGCAACATTGATGGTCCTATGACAGACATTTGCACACATTTATTGTCATATGAGGACGAAGGTGGCAGTTTACTAGGGTAGTGTAAAATTTCTAGAAGTGAGGCTCAGGAATATTTGTAACCCTTTCCCCTCATGGCATTTTGCAAAACTGTTTTTAATATAGCTTTTTTTGTCTGTGAGTGGTCAGCTGCACAGAAGGAAAAATATGAAATATCGAGGAAAAAAAGATGAAATTGGGTAGAATTTGAATTTTATGGTTTTACCACCTGTCTTATATAAGAGAAGAAATTCAGTCACAAACATTTACTATGTACAGAGAGACTGTGATAGAAAAGATATAACTATGAGATGCTGAAAATATGTACCATTGTCCTTTGCAACATAATCACATAACTGTTTTTAGTTTAAAAACTGAGAAAACACAAATAATATGGACAGTTCATGGTTAAGTTCTGGATGTAAAAAGAATACTCAGATAGCCCAAAGTTCAGAATAAATTAGAATTGACAAATGTATGAAACGCAGAACCTGGAAATGAAATCCGGGACACACAAAATTTTCTACATTTCTATTGTTTTCAATGGGTTCAGTGTACATCACTGAGTGAAGGGTTAAGTACATCTGCATATAATCATATGTGACTTAGTCATATAGCTATTTGTGCATTGTTTTGTGATTTAATCAAATACTTATTTTCAATTGTAAGCCCACATAGCTTCTGCCTAAATGGCATCATGCAAATATAGTGGACGTTGGCTTTGCTCTACGTAGGGGAACTCAAATAGTGAATAGGGTGCAAGTGAGGTGAGCACTGTGAACTGGCAGGGAAGCATCAAGAGTGGCATTTCATGTGCTCATCACCGACTCTGTCATGGGAACTAAATGGTTCTCTTCAACTCTCCCAGGCTAATGACCCATACTGCAGTCAACCTTCACGGATTATTTTAGTTTTGCAGAGAAAAGGCTTCTAGGACTTCATTAGTGCAAAACGACCCACATTTTGCTACATTTCCAGTCTCATATTTTGCTCCTTAATTACCACGATTTAAATGGTCTTTCAAGATCAGCTGTAAATTAAAATTGATCCACTGTCAGCAATCTCCAGCAGTTGGCAGCAGACTATTGATACAGATGACATGCCAGTTTCCTCCCTTCTTTCTGTGAAGACAAAAATGTAAAGAAATCAGCCGACTCGGCAGCTCAGCACAAAAGGCAAAAATGTAATTTTTCCCCAGTGGTAAAATTAAATATAAATTACAAACCCTGTTTAGAAAATGCAAATAAATGTGTATGAATGGAGACCCAGAGCTTTTATCTTTAAGCACGTCATGAAAGACTATGTAATCATGTTCTTTCTCTAAGGCACAATATTGCTTTTGAAATAAAGCTTTGGGATATGTCAATGTGATCGTGTACTTTGGAGTTAGGTCTGAAATGAAATCTTGCTTTGTGTCTTATGTGGTTTAGAGAAACAAACACTAAACACTGCAGAGCTCAGTTTGCATGTCTAAACAATGCAAGTTAATCACTCTTCTGACATTATGATGCTTAAATAAGCAAACCAAAAATATCAGTGCAGCCTGTAATATAATGTTTCACACAAGGAAATGAATAGTGGGTAAAGACATCTTGGAGGCAACGAGTATAAGAAAGCACTGGATTTCATCTAGAAAGAGACCTTCACATGTCTTCATTTTTGATAGCTCTGCTTCAATCTTGAACTTCCTTGCGGAAACAAATAAGCTGGCTAAATGAACCCAACAGGTATTCTACGACACACACACACACACACACACACACACACACACACACACACACTTTTGAATATAGTCAGACATTAGGCTTCTGATTTCGAAGCCATTTCACAGGCCTAATTAGCCTTTGGAGGCACTGCATATAGCGTGCGTAATCATCTGGGATAAGTTCTATGCTAGCTAACATTTCCAAAACATAGTCAATGACCTGCCCTTTCTCACATCTCCTTTCACAGAGGTGGGGTTGGCCCTCAACCAACTGTACTCAGGCATCAATGGGTATCACATTACTTCTGGAGTATTTTTTTTTTCAGATCATTTTAGAAAGAAAAATAACAAAAGTAAATTTCTATGCACTTTTTAAGAGCCACATCAGTCATGGCTTCTCCACCCACAAAGATTCTGCCTTGCCACTATAAGAAAAAACAAACAAACAAACAAACAAACAAAAAACCTGTTAATGACTTCAGGAGCATTAACCCCTCTCTGAACGATTTGTTTTACTTAATTAACATCCATTTCCCTTCT
Source organism: Arvicola amphibius (assembly GCF_903992535.2). NCBI lineage: Eukaryota > Metazoa > Chordata > Mammalia > Rodentia > Cricetidae > Arvicola > Arvicola amphibius. The sequence continues at coordinate 59,721,638 of NC_052047.1, forward strand.
TTGTGAGAGTTGTATCCTCCTTCTTGTTCACATCTTTTGATAGAATGTCACTTCTCAGAGAGTCCCAATCTTATTGCTGTCAGAGGGCCATGAGAGAAACAGCAGGTGATAACAAGTGTTCAATAGGCGGACATACCAAGATGAGTGATTCTCTGATAAAGAGCCCTACATGGTAAGGCCATGGAGTTAATGGCTCTGGAAACCAGTTCTTCCTGTCTAATTTATCTCACAAGTTAGTTGATCTTTCCTCTAAGAACTCCATTTCTTCCCAATGAATAGCTTTGTGTGTTTTATTGTGTGTTTGTCTCATGAAAATATTCCATCTACTGGTCACATATATCTATGGATGGTCAAGAAGATAACTTTTCATTTGACTGTATCGTTTTGATATATAGACTGTATTCTGGGACATGCTTCATATGTGGGTCTACTTGTCCTACATAGAATATAGACACTTAAAAGCCTGCTTTTTTTTCCTTTTTACTCAGACTAATATAAAAACATCATAATTTCTCTTTAGTCTAACACAAACTACACACAATTAGCTCACTTTTACATCAGAGCAAGTTCAAAGTAGACTAAAGGCTTTTTGTAAATAGATCATAAGTTTGAAATCTTACAGCTATGTGCAAGGTCAGAGCCACAGATATCCAACCAAAATTACTAAGGAAATATGCCAATTCTTTGCTTGTCTGTCTAGTAACAATAGACCTATGTCTCAAAATTGTCATTGGGCACTGTGCCCCCCCCCCATGTGATAGTAGTTTAGCTCCCATGGCCTTGGGACCTTATGTTGTCATGGCAATAGATAAGCTCTCTAATTGCTTATTCTAGGAATGTGATTTTGACCAAGAAGAAGGTAATTATTGGGGCTGGAGAGATGGCTCAGAGGTTAAGAGCATTGCCTGCTCTTCCAGAGGTCCCGAGTTCAATTCCCAGCAACCACATGGTGGCTCACAACCATCTGTAATGGGGTCTGGTACCCTCTTCTGGCCTACAGGCATATACACAGACAGAATATTGTATACATAACAAATAAATAAATATTAAAAAGAAGGTAATTATTGTAATGTTGTTATCACTTCAAGGCTCCTAAAGGAGAAGAGTTTTTAGAATAGAAACAGAAGAAGTTAGGCGTAGAACAGGAGAACTAGAACTATGACAGAAGAATAAAGAAACTAATGCAGAAAAGTACTAGTGGAGAATTCATTTCACTCTCAGATTTTTCTAAGTCTCCATGCTTGTAAGCTTTCTCTCTGAACCCTGAGAGGGCATTAAGGCTGGGACTCAATATGCCTATCATCTCTTCTAGTTGCTTCCTGAAATCTACTGTATACTTACTGTATTGTATTCTCTTATTATTGGTAAAAAGCTGAAGGTTTTTCTATTTAGTTATTAACTCTCATATTTAAGACCAGTGACCTATTGCTGTGATACCTGTTATACTTCTTCTTCCTTAATTCTAACATTCAGATGTATTCATATTTCAATAGTCACAAGTCCACAAACATTCATAATTATATACCTTATATAAATTTTTTTTCAGATTTTCAGAATTGAGGAATCATAGGTGCCCATCTCAAGTAAGAAATTCTTCAGATTTGACTACTAGCTCTTGAGAAGATTTTAGCATTGTCCTTTATTTTACCAATTAGAGTCTCCTGGGATAGACTAATCCTGAACTGATGAAGATATGCTACTGTGTACTGACTCAGAATTCAATAGCTGGCATGAATCCTAGACCTAGTTTCAACTGTGGGTAAAGACCAGGATCATGTAGTATGGTCATGTAACCATAGCCAAACATTACATCCAGGCTGCAGCTTGAATCTCATGTATATCTACAGATTGTATACCCACAGATATTACCACAATTTGTGCTGGCAGTATCTTGTTTGCTTAGTATTTTCATGGGATTTACAGCATAAAATTCAAGCTGCTTGCTGGAAGAATATCTACTTCCTGACCTTCCACATTAAGAGGTTAGTGGGGCCTATATATGTACAGAAAGAAAAGCCTACCAAAGTCAAAAAACGTAAAGGAGAAATAAGCCAACTAACTAGGGAACAAAAGCAGTCTTTGTGTCAACAGTGCCTTGGCTAAAGGGAGATGGTCACATTCACAGAAAAACTACCTTGAAAGATCTTTCTTCCTCTCTTCAATCAGGAACTAGAACTCCCAACATTTTTCCTTCCTCTATTTTGTTGATCCCTATTTTCTGCAAGAATTAAACTGTACCCACACATTCCTTACTAGTCCTATGACTACCATCAATTGCCCACAATTATTAAAACAAAAATAAGTCATCCTTCATGCTTACATGCTCCTTACCTTTCTGGTAGAAAACTGATTTCTGGGAAAAAACACTTTAGAGGTCTGGTGATATGACTTACACGCTTTTCATTTAAGATCATCTGAGTTCAAATATCTAGAACCAATCTATAAATCTGGGTAGATATTGATTTTGTAAGCTCAATACAAAGTGATGGAATGTGGGAATATAAAAGGACCACTGGGCCTTCCATTCTATTAAGCTAGTTCTAGGTTCAGTGAAAGACCATAGCAGAAGACAATATAGTGGAGATTGACGTGATACACTTTACTAGTATTCAAGCACACACATGTAGGTGTACCCTACACACACACACACACACACACACACACACACACACACACACACACCACAAAGAAACTTTCAAATATTTCCAGTAGTTTCTGTACATCACTCACCTGACGCACCTTCATCTCTGATCTCTGTATTTATTCTTTAGTCATATTGAATAGGTATTATATTTCACATATGATTGACAAATGTGTTTCTGCTTTTGGTTGAAGTTTTCCAGTCAGTCTGGACATACAGTGAATGCTCATTCTACCTCCATGAGCTTTCAGTGGGTTCCCCTGGGAAAACTAAAACATACTTTGTTTTCTTTTCTGTCTCTGTAGCACAATTTATCATCCAATGCAAGTAGCTAAATCTACCACTGCATTACATCGTGAATTCTTAGGGTTTTGAAGATTGCTTCTTTGTCTTTACAGCTAGAGTGCATAGCCTAGGGCCTGGTGACTGACACAAGCTCAGAAATGTCTGCAGAATACATGAATAAATGAATAAACAATTAAGTCACCAGGTAAGTCCTCTTTATCTATATCACTGTCTTTGGATTTGTTTTAGATGGATGTAATATCTTGAAAAGAAGACCATATATATTTTAGTCTGTGCTATATAAGGACTTAATTCCTTTTTCATAAAACCGCTTTCAAGTATCAGTGAATGCACTTATCACTGATGTCACAACTGAACAGTAAAGAAAAAAATACCTGGCAACTCTCAAAAACACCAAACATGGATACAGTTCTTAGGTGATAATACAAACTGCATTACAAAGAACTTTGTGTTAAATAAACATCTTTCAGTAGTCACCACAACTTTAATATTCCCAGTGCTTTTTATTAATTCACCAGCAAATGGCTACTGCAAATTCTCATGCTAGGCAGTAGTCCTGATGCAAACATCGAAAGAGGGGATATATCCTTACTGTGTTCTCAGAGTATTTGCCTCAACCTGAGATATACCAAGATAATAATGCCAAAAAGTACCCCAGTGAAGAAGAGCCTAATGTGTGTGTGTGTGTGTGTGTGTGTGTGTGTGTGTGTGTGTGTGTGACTCCAACACTGCACATGTTTCATGTCTCAGCTACTCTCTATGAAACCAAATATATTTTGTAGTACTAATAAAACTCAGAAGTATAATTTGTCCAGTGATTTTATGAAGTAATCAGTGAATGTTGTCTGTGTTCAAAGCATATGTATTTATTTGTTCTTCACAATTACATTTTAGATTATACTTGATAACTCTACATTTTTCAGACTGAAATGTGAAACATACAAAATAAACACAAAGGGCAACAGACACACAATCCTAGAGCTGAATCAAAGAGAAACACAAAGCTGGCCCCGTAGAGATGTTACTTCATTATAATAATACACGAGGAAGTTTAGCATAATAAAAACTGGACATAGTACCCATGTCCCAACATATGCAGCACAGAAGCTTTGAGAAACAAGGTCCTCTCAGTTCATTCCTACTGTGTGCTCTTCTGACACTGGTTGTGCACCAGGCTTTAAAATCTCCTGGATCTATAAGGTGACCTTCTTACATGCATCAGCTTAATCAATTGATCAATTTTTTTTCATGGTTTATTTTTTTTATTTAAAAATTTCCATCTCCTGTCCTCCTCCTCCCCCTTCCCTCCCCTCCCCTCCACGCACACCCCCTCCCTTCCTCTCCAGGCCAAGGAGCCATCAGGGTTCCCTACTCTATGTTAAGTCCAAGGTCCTCCCAACTCCCCCCAGGTCCAGGAAGGTGATCAGCCAAGCTGAGAAGGCTCCCACAGAGCCCGTCCTTGCAGAAGAATCGAAGCCCAGGGCCTTTGTCCTTGGCTTCTCAGTCAGCCTCCACTGTCGGCCACATTCAGAGAGTCCTGTTTGGTCGCATGTTCCATCAGTCCCGTTCCAACTGGAGTTGGTGATCTCCCCTTAGTTCTGTCCCACCGACTCCATGGGTGAACACACCCCTCACGGTCCTGACTTTCTTTCTCATGTTCTCCCTCCTTCTGCTCCTCATCAGGTTACCCAAGAGATGCCCAATCATACTACAAAAGCATCTGCTCAACTATGTTCATAGCAGCATTATTTGTAATAGCCAGATCCTGGGAACAACCTAGATGCCCTTCAGTGGAAGAATGGATGAAGAAACTGTGGAATATATACATGTTAGAATACTACTCAGCGGTAAAAACAATGACATCTTGAATTTTGCGTGCAAATGGATGGAAACAGAAAACACTGTTCTGAGTGAGGTAACACAGATCCCAATAACTTGATCAATTTTTATTAAGAAAATAGTGAGCAATGCTATTCCAGACTAAGCTGCAGTCATCGCAGCTGCTGCCGTGTACCAAAACCTGTAGAGTTTGCCTCTATTGTGGGAATCAGCTCTAACATTGCTCACACCTGAGCATGGAGTATAACTGATTTCCTACAGTGGACTCATTGTAAATGTACAGTTTCTTCTTTCAACTTCCGAGTTCACCTTATGAGTTTAGTGACATTCTGATCCTCCTGGTGTGGATTCGGGTACGTACATCTGCTAGTCAGGCAGTTGGTTAGCCAAGTAAGCAGCTGGCCAGTAAGTTATGACCTTGGAGATTTTATTTCTATAAAAACCAATAAAGAAACTGCATCTTTGTCATGAATAAACTCAACTCATCCATTGGGAAGGGGATTCCCTAGAATCTATATGAAGTACGTTGCTGAACCTAAATGCCAGAGTAATCATTGTCCCCTCAGTTACTGACTCGGAGTCTATGGCTGCCTCAATCCATGCTGTAGAGCCCTCATGGGGGAAACAAAAAGTCAAAAAATCAGTTCAAAGCTACACTTTTCTTTCTCAAGTAGAAATTTTAAATTTATTTTTTATGTTTCTTAAGAGTTTTAGACCTGAGTACAGGATTTACATAATTTTCTCTGCTCTTTCTCTCCCACAAACAATTCCCATGCCTCCTACTCCATTTGAAGGTATTGACCATTGTTTATCATATATATATATATATGTATACATATATATATACATATATATATATATGTTATGTGTGTGTGCGTGTGCATATGAGTGTGCCTGTGCATGTGTGTGCGCGCGTGTGTGTGTGTGTATACAATCTGTTGCATCCTGTTAGTGTTGCCTGTATGTATATGCATTTAATAATTGACTTCTTCGTATTGAAAACACATCAGGGACAGATCCCTCGAGAAAATTGATTGTTCCTCTCTTGGCAGCCATCAGTTCTATAAAGCTCTTCATTGAGAAGTGGGAGCTTGTGAGACTTTCCCATCTGTGTTGGTATGTCAATTAGTATTTTCATTATTAAAGTTTTACTTCAAATTTAAATACAAATGTTTACAGTAGCAACCTTGGTATTAGTTCCAGCTCTACAGCTGTGTTTCCCACACCCTCAACACAAAGCTTATTTCTGCTCTGACATTGAGGTTCAGGACTAATTGCTATTCATGATCATCTAAGTATTTTTCTGGAAGATTTTGTTCTTTCTTTCCACCATGTGGGTACTAGTGATCCAGTTTATATGACCAGCCTTTGCAGCATGTGCTGCCATTGAGCTATCTCATTAAACCTTAAACAGGTTTCAATATTTTTTCATCAATTCTTAAATGGAGTTTATCTCTACTTTATTTAAAAATGTCTAAGTTACTCACATGTAACATGAATTTTTCATTATATGTTAACACAGTGACATTGATATATAGCAGGATCATGAAATCATGGGTGACTTTTAAAAACCTTATAAATCTAATGTGTCCTCCCTTGTTATAAATAAAAAGAAAAACAAGAAAATAATAATAAAAACATCCTATATTTCCCTTCTCCCTGAGATGCCTGACAGAATTATTTCCATTTCTTATAGCAAATTAAATTGTACTTATAGAAAATAAAAAGCCCTATTTATGAGGTACTGACCTGACATCTTGTACTTGACAATGGCAATCTAAGGACCAGCCCCAGGTCTGGAACTCTGTCTCTCCCCCAGACTCCTTCTGCTCTGACATCTAGGCATTCAGGACTAATTGCTACTCTTAATCGTCTGCAGTTCTTTCCTGTAAGACCTATAAATACAAGCCCAAAGTGCTTTGCAGACAGGCAAGGCCCAGTAATCCTAGGACATCATTCAGTTGGAAGTGGCAATTAGACATTTTTAACAAGTTCTTTAATACAAAATGGAGTAATTAAAGCTCGAACATTGGAAGGGGAAAACACTTTTGAGATTATGTTCATTTTATTAAGCTATTTCAAATACCAGAGTTTATTGCAAGGCATAGCTCTTTCTTTTCTCTCTTTAATTGAATCTCTGGCACTAACAACTCAATGTAATGAATGCCTGACCCATTGAGAAAGAGATTAAGTTATGTAGGGTGTTTATTTTTAATTGGTATTGACCATGAACTCATACACTTCCACTAAAATTGAATTGAACTGGGAGATTTCACTCTTCAATCTAAATATTATGGTTCAGCCACTCTCTGATACCAGACCCTGTTTGACCTGCACTTTGTGGCTAATATCTCATTTTTGTTTAGGAGGCCAGCAGTTTCATGCACGCTTTGCTAATGTTATAAGCAGACATTTGGCTAATAAAAGAATTATTTAATAGTGTCTCCACAGTTAACTTTCATCTTTAGTCAATGTAAATGCAAAAAGGCCCTCTTTCACTTTATTAATGGCTATCTAGGCACAATAATTTACAACAATAAATGGTAGAAGACAGCTAAACATACTGATTTTGAAAGACTAGAAAAGGTCTCTCGTGTAGATAAGCTTGGAGTTCATTATCCACAGAGATGATTTTTACTTCCTTTGCTTTTCTTCCAGTCTGCCAGCAGCTTTCTAGACTGCACCCTGGAACCTCCTTCTTCCTTCCTGTTGTTTTCCTTAAAATTCTCATTTTGGTTATTCTGCCTCCTGTGACTGCATTTGTCTCAGAGAAGATAACTGACTTTAATCATGCACGAATTTGTGACGGCCACTGGTAATCGTCATCTTGAAAAAGCCAGACCCCTGTGTTTTGGCTTCAGTGGCCCCTGGAGCAGTGTCCTCTAGTTAGTCCCACATGAGATGATCTGGTTTCTCCCTCATAGGTTTGTAACAAGCTAAGCAACATTTTAACATTAAGACATATTTTAAAAGGCATATTAAAACTGAGGGCAGAATGTAACAAATTAACTGCAACATAAACAAGTGGGATACTGCTCTAGCTCAAGACCTGCTGCTAAGTAAATGATCCAGAATTTTTGGATGGAGTAATGCCAAGTAATATAATGAATATAAGACACGATATTCATAACCTGTTGCTACTATAGCAAATTAACAAAACTTGATAGTTAAAAGAGTGCTTCAAAGATCAGGAAATCAAAATCAGTCTCACCAGTGATAGTCCCAGGGATACTTTTTTTTTTCTAAAGGAGAAGTTCTCAATATATGGGTCACAACACCCATAAGTGTCTCATATTTGATGTTCTGCTTATCAGATATTTTCATGAAGAATCATAACAGTAGCAAAAATTGCAGCTATGAAGTAACAGTGAAATGATTTTACAGTTGTGGACTCACCAAAACAATAAGAAATATATTAAAAAGACACAGCCTTAGAAAAGTTGAGAACCACTCCAGAATCTGGAGTTTCAAGAAAGAATCAATTTCCCTGTCTTTTCTAGCAAAGGAGACCTTTCTTTGCGTCCTGTGGACACTCTTTTTCAATCCAGAAACATGGTGAAAACACACATAGAACACACCCACACAACTTAGTCATCATTCTTTCCTTGTTAGACCTCCTTCTGTGACGCTGACCTTCCTAAATCTTCTATGCTACAAACATTTTAATTACACTGGGTCCACCCAGATGGTTGATATTGATCTGCATTTCTAAATCCCTAATGCCATCTTAAAATTTCCTTTTGCCTTGTAAGGTGATAAATTGATATCGTCGACACAGTGTGATGTGTGGCCATCTTTGACATATATTATGAACACTGCTACAAATAAAAATCACTTTAAACTAAAAAGCAAACACAAACTCATAAGCTATAAGAAACACATAAGCAAGGAACGTATTTATATGTCAAGACAAATGATTTGTCTGACTTACAACTATTAAAACCTTGAAAGCTGGTTAATATTCTTTTGGAGTTGTAAATAAAATCTAGAGGAATGTGGCATAGGGAGAAAGTGTATAGATTATATGAACCTGGATACACTCTCTCAAAACTTGCCATTGTCTATGGATTATTACATACTCAAGCTTACTTAGATACTCCTGGCGATAGCTGTATGAGTCCCATAGAGTATAAGCTCATCATTTTGGTGCCATGTCTCTCATGCTTATTAGCTTAAAATTCATATCAAAACATCTAAGTGAAAAAGAATAAATAGATCATACTGAACAGTTCAAGGTTTCCAAACCTCATCAGAACTTCGTATTTCAATTGTGTAACTCACAGTTGAATAGCAAGTAACAGTTCAATGTCATACATTTATAATGACTTCCAAAATGTTTATTGAAAGCAATAAAGACTTTATTAATATAATTAATAAAATATGTGGCAAAAGTTGGTTATCAACCAGAAATGCCTGGTGACTATAATAAATAACAATTTAGGAAACAATTGGGACTAAGTGTTCTGATTTCTCTCTTATGATATAATGTTGTCTAATTCTCCATTACAACCATAATGAAATCCAATCACTCTCTAGGTTCTTCCAAGCTCAGCCAGGATAAATCTTTCTCTAGAACAACTTGATGTAGATTACTATATTGGCTTTAAATATCTTCATGTTCCTAGTACTTGATTCTCTTTAATATTTTGGTTCTAATACTTCTTCTTCTAAGTAGTCCTTAATCTCAAAATTTCTTATGGATGGATCCTTCTCATCATGGATTTGCTTCAAATACTATTTCTTTATACTTAAAATAAACACAACTCACTAAAACAAATAAAACAAAATAAAATAAGACAACACAACTCACTAGTATATTGAATATACCCATAAATTCCACACTGTAGCATAATACTGTTTTATTTGTCTTTGAGAAGACATTTGATATCCTTTAATAAGACTCAGATATCTGACCAATAAAGAAATGAAGACCAGAATGACTCATAAACGAAAGACACAGAAGCAGAAAACTGTGACTACAAATAACACATTAAAAGAGCGTTAAGTGAAAGGAAGCATTCCCAGCCAAAACTTGCTTCCACATATAAATTAATTCTTACACTAAAAAAAAAAAAAACAAACGTAAGTGAAATTAATACTAAAAGAAAATGTCAGAGGTGGCCAATTTGGGCAGTAGTGATGAGTCAACTTTATTGTTTAATCCAAAGTAAAGAAGGGTAATAAATATTTCATTTATTCCACCCCTGTTCCACCCCTTCCTTCTCTTCTTTATCTCTCTTACATTCCTCATCCAGGCCATTGTGTTCATAGTCAGATTACTTTCGTACCTAAACCAGAGTAACTAGTGTTATATTTACAAATGTCATAAGTGTATACAAAGTAATGACTTTACCTTGTAAGAACTTGACATCTTTCAATGCTCCTTATCATATGTGAAACTCTGAACAAAGTATATGGAACAATAGACGTATAATTGCATCTATTTCACAAATCAGTTACTATCAGTTTTAAAAAGAAAAGCACTCTGATGAGTTACAACTGAGTTCTTAGTAAGTAATCTGATTGTGAACCTCTGAGGCATGACGAGCTGGAGGAATACTTACCACTTTAAATTATTATTAAGATAGCTCATTATATGTGTGACTGCAAGGACTCTTACTGACTATCAAATGTACCTTGCCAAGTTTGCATCTAAAATAACTGATAAATGAGATGATTCTCTCAAGGTGCCACAAGCAACGCACTGCAATTCTAGGATGACAATCATTGTGCAATGTACATTTAAGTAACCACATTGCTTAATTTGCTGGAACAATTACTGTTAAGTTTCTCCCTGTCATTGCCCAGATGTTAATGCATAAACATGTGATCCTGAGACTAATGGTTGTACATTAAGAGCCAATAGGATTGGTCTCCCCAAACAGCAGCATATGGAATCAAAACAAAACATTCCCAAATACAATTCTTCTCACTTAGGAATTCAGCAGCTAGTGATCTTCCCAAGGTGCCCCTTCTTTGAATAAATATGTCAAAATTAAAGTAAATAGAATATTATTGCTATCTAATTGCCCGGGAATATACTTTGTTAGGTGATACTCAAAATAAAATACTGTTGGTAGTGGCTCTAGTAAACCTTGCAGCAGCAATTGAAGTCTCTGATCACCAATCCAATTTCAGAAAACATGTCTGAGATATTTTGACATCAATTCTTTGTATCAGAAACGATTTGCTCCCCAAATCTCTTAAACAAGCAAGTATTCAATAAACCAAGAACTAGCAGTATCAGAACACAGATGGTTGGTTGCTTCAATAACAGAAGGGGCTGTATCTTTATTGATAAAATGCAATGATGACAACTATTTCTTGAAGTGGAGAAATATGTATAACAGAATTTGTACTTATGAGAAACCCTAACTATATGAAACATGTGATATTTATATAGGAAGGAACAAGTGAGATATGATGAACAACGAACAACAGCTGTAAAGACAAGTCTGAGTTTCATTACACAGAATTTATTCTTTGGGCCATGAGAAGTATGTTATCATGTCAGAAGAGGCAGAAAACAGCACTCAGATAAACTAGTTAGTGGTAGCTCATGAGGGAAAGGAATTGAATTGAGATTTAAGTTGAGGTCGAAACTGAATATGCAATAAAGTAACCTATTCTTTTTAAATATGTTTATTTGGTATTTTATATGTGTGGGTTGTTGTTTACCTGCATGTTTCTGAACAGCCTGCATCCAGTGGTCATGGAAGCCAGAAGGTGGCATCAGATTCCTAGAACTAGAGTTATGGATGACTAGGAGCCGCTTAGATGCTGGCGATGAAAGCCAGGTCTCTAGAGATATTAATAAATGCTCGTAACTGCTCAGCTACTGTTTCCAGCCCCAAGTATTCACTTCTTAAAACACAGAATTAGAGAAGCTCATGATATTCTTAGGCATCAAGTAATTTCAACAGTATTTCTTTGGCCCCAAGCATATCCGGTGAAATAATTAGAAGAAGGCATGAAGGGAAGATAACAATGTTATGGGTCATAAGGAAAGTCAATATTCGCTGAGTGTGCTTGAAAATGTAATGAGAGGCCTTGAATTTGCAAGAGAGTGGGAGTGTTTGGGAGGATTTAGAGGAAGGAAAGGAGGAAAAAAAGTCATATTTTACTATCAAAAATATAAGAAATAAAGAATTCATGGAATCAATTCTTCATGATAACTTATACCATTGTATGTTTTACCATTAATTTTATGAGATGCATTAAGAAGTATCTTCCTCAATTTATAGATGAATAAAGTAAGGTATACTTAATATATTTTTGTATGTTCTGATGGACCATGTGTCTTTTTTCCTGTATTTTTGAGTTAATTTTCTTGAGAAATCATAGTCTTTCAAAAATGAAACAAAATTATAAAATAAGAGATAATAGGTGGATTCTCAATTCTGACAGTCTAATTGATTCTTTATCCTTCATAATACCATGACTTTATACTCAAAATCGTAAACCAAACTATAAAATAAATAACATTTCATTGTCTATAAGTCAATGTCAAGTTGCAGCTCTCCGGGACTGTATTTTTTATCTTGATTAAAATAATATTGGTACTCTTATTTCTTAAATTATTTTATTAAAACTAATTATAGCCATTTTAGCTACTTCTCTTGAAGTACTACTTGCCTGCCATTAATTTTAATTTCTTATAGAAACCTTTTCTCCTGTGAGTAGAATACACCTCAGGGAATAGGTAACATGACTATGTGCTCATGAGAGTGTATGTCATTTTTTAAAAGGATGCACATACATTTACCATTCATTCATTATCTTAACTCTCCTTGTGTGCTCTTAATTTGTTATTGTTGGATATTTGAAATGATGCTGATTTAGTCTTTATCATAAAGGACTGTCTCTTTTTCAACGTTCAAACATAACAATATGTTGATATCCAAACTTGGTTGGTATATAGCACCGAAAGCATTATATGATCAGTTATACACACATGAACTAAGGATTAAGAGAATACAAAATGACAAATAATATGTCGTATCCAACTTCAAGTTAGGGGCATTTGCTCAGTGACTTTAAAAAAAGAAATATTTTTATTTGAAAAAGAATAATTCCTAGGATCACTTTCCTTTTTCATTATGTTTTATCCCTGCATACTTTATTTTTCTTTCACTCTTATAAAATATGCATATTATATGCCATTGTAATTCATCTTCTTTGCTGTATTGATTCATTCTTGATGGGTTTCATCATACCGAAAGACTTGTATAAATGGACCCTCAAAATTCTCTAGTAAGGAAGGTTGCTTCTTATTGAACAAACATTAGTTGGTAAGCAAATACCATTTGCCTCTATAGCACATTCTTTTCTGTGTTTTCTGTTATGTTACTAAGATGTAGAATTTAATCACACAAAATTTCTGCCTTCTTCTGGTGGAAACACAACTAGAATACAAATAAATACAATTCAGGATAGAAGTTAAATTCACCACCTAATGAACAGGATGAAGAGACTAAATAAAAGCATATCCTGAAGCTATGGATACTGTCTTTGTATCTCCTTAAGATTTGGGGGTCTGTGACTGTAAAGTACTCATTGTAGACTAGGGAAGTGATCATGGTTTGAAATCTAATCTTCCTTTTTTCGCTATCATCCGACCAATGTGTTCATTTGTTCTGGCACAGAGCTCTGGCCAAAAACATCATGTGAAGAACAAAGCCTACATTTACAAATGGATAAAATAAAACAGGTTGTATTAACATTTATATACAGTCAGCGGAAGCTATTGCAAGGTAGGAAGTTGGATTATAATGAAGTCTGAATAAAGGCGACAATAGGTGTTAATAAGGTATATGACTGAACTCTAACATCCTGTTTTATGTATGTAAATAATTTTCACGCAAGTCTTTGGTTTAACTTGTTTTCTTTATTCATGAACAGTAAACTGATCTGAGAAGAATGTTGGTAAAATATAAAGGAAGATGCAATCTTTAAACAAGTAAACACTTAAAAATATTTTACTTTGCTTATATTAGTTTTTTATTTTTTATCTTTTTACATAAGTATACAAGGAAAATATCACTAAACTAACCAATTGTTTTTAAATAAAAATGGTCCATGATTTCAAATATATTTAGCTTTTTTTGGACGTCACTGGTTTGTTGGAAATTAAGCATTTCCTCAATTTGTAATAGCCCAATCAGTCATTGGAACAATTAATAACAAAATATCCAAGACTGTATCTATTGTAGGTCATTTAGCCAACTATAAATTAGGTATTTATAGATTTGAAGCTTATGAAATAACATATTTGTAACATACTTACATTTCTAAGTATAATCCATGCACAAAATCTGAAGGTATTAGATGTATTTAATAAATTCATGATGGATAATGTGTTAAGTCTTCTTTAGAATAACACATTTGGTTATTAAAATAAAAATAGATAGTGTGAATGACTCAGCTTGTCTAAACATTCTTACATTGTTTAAAAGTCACTTACAACTTTTCTACTTGGAATTTACTCAAGTAATTTAATTTTATAGTTATAGATAATGCATTCAACAGAAATCATAGATTGCTTGAATTCTTGACTAAGAAAATGATTCCATATATTTTAGTAAAAATTCTCAGATCTTTTACAAAATTCATTTGTAATCCAAACAGTCTGTCAAATATTTGTCCTAGAAAAAGACAATTTTTTCTATTACGTAAAGGTCAGAGATTGAACATTTCATGGCAGTATTAATATCTTCAAGTCATGGAAAGTATTTTATTGCTAGAGAGTGGCCATAAAGGTGAGATGATCTATCCTTCAGAGAATACAAAGCTGTAATAGCTTTTCTGACAGCACATAGTTTTCAGAGTGCATCTCTACTAGCTCTAAACCAGTTTTGGGAGATATGAACCTTAAACTAACTCACTTAAATGATTCCATTCAGGTATTGTTTATGCATTCATCCTTAACCTTTTAGTTTATTGATTTACTAGATATTTATTCTTTGTACTTTTATCACTTATAGTCATTGAGCCCTCCAGTTGGATGACCTTGACTATCCTCTCTGAGTGTGATGAGGCTGCTGTCCGAATTGTTCAGCATTCACAGGAGAAGTTTCTCTGGAGCAAGACACATCAGTCTCTTCCATTTCAATGTGGCATCTCCTTGTTGAGAGACTTTAATGTGGTAGCTAACACAAAATGAGGCAGGAGCACAGTCAAGAATGAGGACATTGGCCTTATTCCTTGTGAAACTTAACTCTATTGTGATTATAGAGAGATTAGAACAGATTATCGCTGAGTAATAGAGTTCTGAACAGGGAAGGGTACCATTCACAGCAGGTAGAATAGAAATAATATAAAAAAAAAAACCTTGTACAACATACATTAGTGATTCGTATTGTATAACCAAGCAACTGATTGTCATGGGTATGGATTGTAGACGGTGCTGGGTACTGGTTAAATTGTGTTAAAGTTGAGAATTATGCCATAAGTGGACAGCAATGACTTACTACACCACCAGATTAGGCTATTGAAAGGGGATCCTTAATGAGGTGTGACTCTTGATTAGAGAATGGAGAAATTATAACTGGGTCAAGAGCCAGTGTGTCCTCTTTAAGTTTTAAATAAGAAGTGGATACATGTAGAAAAGGAAAAGACAATCAGATGTTAATTTACTGAATTGTCTACAACATGTAAATCTCCTATGAAAAGTAGTGAAAAAATGCCTGTTTCTCTTCAAGGCAGAGAGAGAAGAGTAAGTAATAACGAGCTGACCTCTTCCTTTCATGAACCTCTGAGAAACTTGTCAATGGAGTTGTGAAGGGGTGTCATGAAACTGTCTTTCCTGTCTAACTTCAAACAAAAACATCTGAACTCCCTCAAATATCAATTACGAATTTCAGAACATTATGGGCAAGTCACCTATCAGGTTTGAGTAAAGGTTCCTCACTCTGAACAGCTGAGGTGTGAGCCCTCAAAGGAATGAGACAACATGAAACAGCTGAGTTTGCTTTAACTTCTAAAGTGAGTATTGCTCACATTCTACTCAGGTGTTTTACAATCTAGTTAAATCAAATATTATATATATATATATATATATATATATATATATATATATATATATTTGGTTTTTCGAGACAGGGTTTCTCTGTGGCTTTGGAACCTGTCCTGGAACTAGCTCTGTAGACCAGGCTGGTCTCGAACTCACAGAGATCCACCTGCCTCTGCCTCCCGAGTGCTGGGATTAAAGGCGTGCGCCACCATCGCCCGGCTCAAATATTTAATATATTTTATTTTGTTTATTTTAGCATGTTCTTATTGACCAATGTTTCATATACTGTAGTTTGATCATATTAATTCTCCAGACCAAATCTTCCCATGCCTCCAGCCATACCAAATTTTATGTTCTTTCTCTCTCTTGGAAAAAAGGGCATATCTAAAAGCATACATACAAATAACATACAAGTAGCTTACATATTTAGAAATAAATATACATAAGTGTGCATATGACAGCACTTAGTGAAAAAAAAGAGACCATGAAGTTGAAAAAAGAATAAATAGGTATATATGGAAAGTTTTGGAGGTAGAAAAGAGAGGAAGAAATGTTGTTACTATACTCTCAAAAAAGAAAAATATAATAAAATAAAAACTTGTCATTTAGTTTGGGTAGGTTGATTATTCCTGTATATGGGGGCTGACCTAGAGTATAGACAATGTAAAAGTGTTGTGGGATTCCCCTCTGTATACTGTGAATATGTTTTATTCCCATTTTTAGTAAAGAGTATGCTTTGGTCTATGGCAGGGCAGAATATAGCAAGGCAGAAAAATCCAAGCAGAGATAGAGGAAGAAAGAAGGAAAAGACAGACAGATGTCATGTAGCTGCTGAAGGAGAAAGACACTAGAACCTTACTGGTAAATCACAAGCCCTGTGGTAAAATATAAAATTATAGAAATAGGTTAATTAAAGATGTAATAGCTAGCTAGGAATAATGCTTAAGCCATTGGCTAAATAGTGTTGCAATTAATAAAGTTTTGTGTGGTTATTTGGGTCTAGGTGATTAGAAAATGAAAAAAAGAGTCTCTGTTTACAAATTGTGCCCAATATGTGACAAGTACATCCACATAGAATCTGAGAGAGTTTGAGAAGGGATTCTAGACATAAAAGAATAGAGTTAAGCACAACTTCTTGGCAGAAGCACTTTCTCAAATGGGTTAAGTTTTCTAGAGGAAAGGAGAGGCATAATGCCTTTAAGAGAGGCTAACTGACTCATTGTTAGCAGGAAAAAAAACAACAAACCTTGGAGCTCTTTTAAGAGGCTCTTCCACCAAGGATTTAAATCGTGTTCATGAGTAGCTGGTAATAGGCTTCTTGGTGATGGCATGGACCTAAAAACTCCACAGTGTTGTAATAAAAAATGTAACCCCTGCCAGTACCTCCTGATAAAACGTAATCTCTCAGGAATCCAAGGAGTGAAATGAATCAAGTTGTCAATGAAGCGACTTTAATCCTAGTCATGTCTTTTAGCAGACCAATAATTCATGTGACCAGAAAAAGATAGAGTTATACAGTTAAAACAGATTTAGAGAAAAACATGAAGAAAAAACCTCTAGATGGTTTATAGTGTGTTTAAAAATATACATAAGCTTGGAAAAGAAAAAGATAGAAAAAGTACTTAAAAATAAATTTAGTTGGGTGTGTTGTGAGGCAGAGGCAGGTGGATCTCTATAAATTCAAGACAAGCCTTTTTGTTTTAGACAAAATGGGAAATGCAGTGGCATTTAAATTATATTTTAGTAAAAACCTGCCTGAAGATCATAGAAAAACACATCCACACTAGACAACCTTATAGATCAGGCAGTGGTAACACACACCTTTAATCTTTTTCTTATTAAAAATTTCCATCTCCTTCCCTCTCCCTCCTCCTTCCCTCCCCCTCCTCCTTCCCTCCCCTCCCCTCCACCCATGCCCCCACTCCCTCCCTCTCCAGAGCATTTGAGTGTGGTTTGTGAGCACACTGCTGTAGTTTGCTTGCTGGCAGGGACCTTAAAATGCCATAGAGTTGTGGCAATAAATGTGGCTACAGCTGGTACCTCTGCCATGAGCCTGGAATCTCAGAAAACTAAGGAATGGGCTGGATTTAGCCATCAAAGCCACAGCTTTAATACTCTCCATATTGCTTAGCAAATTAAAGACTCATGAGGTCAGAAAAAGAGAGATATATACAGTAAAAAGATTCAGAGATGAAGAAAACCTCTAAATAGTTTACATTGTATTAAAAATATATGCAGGGAAAAGGTTAAAATCCTTAAAATAAAAATGAAAGAAAGAGAGTAATTGGGTGTGGTGTGGTGGCATACATCTTTAATCCCAACACTTGGAAGACAGAGGCAGACAGACCTCTGTGAGTTCAAGGTATGGTGGCATACACCTTTAATCCCAGCATTTGGGAGACAGAGGTAGGTGGGTCTCTGTGAGTTCAAGGAGAGCCTGGTCTACAGAGGGAGTTGCAGGACAAAGATACACAGAGAACCTGTCTCAAAAAGCCAAAAGTTAAAAGTAAAAATAAAAGAAATAGAGGTTAAAGTAAAGCCAAATAAAGATAGAAAATGCACAGAGAATCTGGATACTGTATGTTATTATGTTCTCTTTGAATTGTTTGAATGCTGAAGAAGGAGCAACAGCTGCTAAAAGGTATTTGTTTATAAAGGCTGCTAAATGAATCCAAGATAGGTATTTTGAAAATACCTTGACTTCAAAATTAAAGTCAAAAGGTATGTTAATTTGGAGAAGAGATTTTGCTTTTGTTTCCAGAGGAAATGAGAGGTTGTGGATTCATTCTGAGTTAAGAAAAATCTGGTTTGATCAAGGAAGACCATCTGAGAAATCTCCAGTAGGAACAGATGGCCCAGATGTCAGAGTTCTACATCCAGAACAGGTTCAAGACTGCTGCCTGAGATGATCAAGACTCACAGGATACTCCAGTCAGGACTTGATCATAATTTAAAATTTTCTTTAGGTCCCCATAAGATTACAGTGTCCCCAACCAGCAGTAAGTAGCTTGAAATACTATGCCCACATTCCCAAAAAAAGGACTATAGATATTTTCCTTTGTTTAAAAAAAATGAGGGGGAAGTGGTGTTGGACAATTTTGTATTTTGTAAATTATGTTTCAAATAAATGCTGATTGGCCAGTAGCCAGGCAGGAAGTATAGGTGGGACAACCAGACAGGAAGTAGAGGAAGGGCAATGAGAACAGCAGAATTCTGGGAAGCAGGAAGCTCCTTCTGCAGTCCTGCCCAGACACAGGAAAAGAAAGATGTGACCTGCCCTGCCGGAAAAGTTACCAAGCCATGTGGCTAACAGAGATAAGAATAATGGGTAAATATAAGTTATAAGAGTTAATAAGAAGCCTGAGCTAATGGGTCAATCAGTTTATCATTAATGTAGACTCTCTGTGTGATTTCTTTGTGATCTAAAGACAGTGGGAATTGGGCAGGACAGAAACTCAGACAACAGAAAGTAACCCCCTAGATCACAGTGGCTTAAAGTTATGATGGAGGAGTATCTATGTGTTACTTTCATTGTTAATAAAGAAAACTGCCTTGGCCCTTTAAGAGACAGAAAATTAGGTAGGTGGAGTAGACAGAACAGAATTGTGGGAACAAGGAAGTAGAGTTAGGGAGATGCTTCAGTCGCCATAGTGAGTCTCCATGCTTCTCCTCTCCGAGATGGACGCAGGTTAAGATCTCTCCTGGTAAGCCACACCTCGTGGTGCTACACAGATTACTAAATATGGGTTAAAGGAAGATGTGAGAATTAGCCAATAAGAGGCTGAAACTATGGGCCAGGCAGTGTTTTAAAAGAATACAGTTTCCGTGTAATTATTTCGGGTGTAGAGCTAGCCAGCGGCCGGGTGGCTAGCTTTCAACCAAAAGTGAACAGTTACCACCATGCTCTCTCCCACCAGGAATTCCCCTTTTCTTTCTCTACAGGAAAGAACCTTGAAATCATTAGCTAATATAAATATCTCTTACAAAGACCTTCTGTCAGATATTATGATCACAGCAAAGCAAAGTAACTAACACATGAGAAAAATCAATATTTTATGACTTTTAATACGCTTGAAAATAGAATAGTGCTTTACTTATGATAAAGACATAAACTGTAGCTAGTGCTGCAGAAATACCAAACAAACCAAAAGGGGAGGTACACACATAAGCACAAAGGAACCATCAGAACTACCTTGGGGAGGTATTAAGAACATTGAAAGTCAAGGAAAGTCTAGAAATTTTTTCACACCTTAGATATTAAGCAGAAATATGAAATGCATTATCTGAATCTTGACTGCATTATTTTTCAGAGATGGATTATAGAATGGTCAATGACAAAATTTAAATGAACCCTGAAGATTAAAAGACAGTAGGCTAAGCCGGGTGGTGGTGGCGCATGCCTTTAATCCCAGCACTCAGGAGGCAGAGGCAGGCGGATCTCTGTGAGTTCGAGACCAGCCTGGTCTACAAGAGCTAGATCCAGGACAGGCTCCAAAGCCGCAGAGAAACCCTGTCTCTTAAAAAAAAAAAACAACAAAAAAAAAACAAACAAAAAAAAAAAAAAAAAAAACAAAAACAAAAACAAAAGACAGTAGGCTATTAAGACCAATTCTATGATCTTTATACTTTTGTGACCTTCTACACCACTGAAGTTTTTATATCTACACATTAACATTGTTCATTAACAGAATCTATTAGATTCTGTGCCGATTAGTTGTTATTGTCAGATTGAAACAATTACAAGTCACCTGGGAAGAGGAAGCATCAGTTGAGAAACTGTTAAAAGCAGATTGGCCTGTGATAATGTCTGTAAGGGATTGTTTTGATTGATAAATAAGATGTGAATGCCGCCCCACTTTGTGAAGCCCCAGTTCTAGACAAGTGTGCCCTGTCAATGTAAGAAAGTTGCCTAATCATAAGCCTATCAGTGGACAGTAAGCAGTGCTCCTCTGTGGTTTCTGGTTCAGTGCACTGAATTCTTTTAATGATGGGCTATGATATGGAAGAATAAGATGAAATAAACCCTTTCAAAAATTAAGTTCAGAAAAACAAAGAAGCATACTAGAACTGCATTAGAGAAATAGAGTAGGGTGCTACATGATAGACTTGGCTTTGTTGCTTTATTGAGAAAGTGCAAAATTGTTTGGATTTTTGGGCTAGAAAAGTTTCAGAGCCTAATGAACTGTTTGGAGAAGTTGGAATATAATAGTATTGTGAAAAATTAATAAAATAGAGACCTTTCTGAGGGACATTTCTGAGGGAAGCAAAGGCACTATCAGGGTGGTTTATGTGATATAGGTATGCTAACATGGAGAGAAGAAAGCCAAGATATGTGTATGTAAATGTAATAGATAGATGTTAGATAGATAGATAGATAGATAGATAGATAGATAGATAGATAGACAGACAGACAGACATGTGTAACAACAACTAAAAAATAGTCATGAATTTGTCTGAGCACAATCAGGATACAGGAGAACAGTTGTAGGGAGGAATGGGAAAGAGGGGAAATTGGAGGTTTCTGGACAGCTGAGACTTAAGAATCATTTGTGATTAACAAGAGACCAGCATCTCTGAGATGGAAACTTGGTAAAGATTTCTTCATCATGAGCTAACTGAAGCTGTGGAGGGCAAGGCTGTATCTCATACTGGCAGCAGAATGTGGCAGTACATGAGACTGTCCCAGGTAGTAGTGGTTTTAAATGGCACAAAAGCTGCAAGATTGAGGGCATCACAGTGACTGAGAGATGTACCATGTGCAGGATTAGAGTCACTGAAGAAAGCTGAGCAGAGACCATTGGTGGAAGTGCAACCTCCATTGCTGTGAAGTCCTCAGGGTATTGAAGATGACAGATTGTGGCATTGTCATAAAGGACAATATTTGAAAATTTTTGAAATTTTAAAAAGCATAACATAGTAGAAGCAGTTTCCTACTGTCTTACCAAACATATATGGTCACTTGATGAATAATTGACTTATCTTCTCTAAGTGATTCATGATGTCAAAGTTACCACCTGATGTGAGAATTCCTTCTGTATATGTGTTGCTTTTATTGGTTAATGAATAAAGAAGCTGCATGGGACTACAGCAGGGCAGAATAGAGCTAGGCAGGAAACCTAATCTGAATGCTGGGAAAAAGTAAGTGGAGTCAGGGAGACTTCGTGTACCTGCTGGAGGAGAAGGATACCCATACGCCAGTTTTGGTAAACTATAAGCCTTGCAGTAAAACAAAAAATAATATAAATGTGTTAATTTAAGATGTAAGAGCTAGCTAGAAGTACACTTAAGCTATTGGCCAAACAGTATTGCACTTAATATAGTTTCTGTGTGATTATTTTGGGTATGGGTGTCTGGGAAACCAACCAGCAGTCTTTGACTTCAACCACCTTTTATGTTAAAACAAATATTTAAAATGACAAATATATGTGTCTCCAGAAAATATTTTAGTGCATAAAAAATGAATCAGAGTATTTTCAATAAATTCACTTGGGGACTCTGATGAATCAAACTTGGCAGGGTTTGCTCAACTTCTGGTCAGCTAATGCAGCAAAAGATACTCAATGTGAGATTTACCTGAAATTTTCTGATCTGATATATTTGTATTTCCTATTTAAAGTGGTAGAATCTTAGCTTTATTAACAGCTCTTCCTTTTTACTGTAATCCAGCCACGTTTTCAGGTTTCCTAAGACCCTTTCAAAATCTATGATATTTCTGTTACACTGCAGTGAACTTGGATGAATGGAATGCCAGATACCTGAGCTTTTCTGCCTTTTGTCCTACTTACAATCAGGAGACTCTTCTCAGGCATCTACCTGGGTCAGATACCTCAGGCTCTCTGCTTTTTGAGTCAAGCTCCAGAGTTCTGATTGATCCAGAAGACTTATGTCTCTGTCATGCTAACACTTTCTGCACATAACTAGCTTTATACATTGTATATTCCTATATTGTTCTGATTTACTTTCCATGTTTTTCTGATCCTACACACGAACAATATTCCTAATCATTATGTTATCACACCTAGAAGACAGAGTATGCAGAATTTATTTTTAAAGAACCTCCACTTATTAGGTGACACTTTTTTTCTTCTCATATTTTGTTTTAGTGACAGACATTTTGCTGCTTCATTTATTTACTTTATAGATAGGAATAATTGTAATCTAAATTTAATCCAAGTTCAATGTGGTTTCTTTGTGGTAATAAAACACTTCAATTATATAATCTATGTACTGTGCTAACTGGCAATTTTGAGGTACATAATATTATTTAAACAAAAATGTATTATGCACAAGTAGTTGGAATTGTTGAAGTATCAAACTCACAATCAATAAAGATTTTCTGTTTTACAGATGGCAGGAAATGCAGAAGTGCACAACCAGTTTAACTACAAAGGACTTAGATGACATCTGATTACACTCAGTGAACAAGTCAGAAGGCTTTAGTAGATTTTAAGCTCCAAGGAGAAATCAATATTGCTGTGAAATAATGTCTTTTGCTCATAACTGAGCTGTTGCAGTAATATAATCATGGTAACTGTGGTTATTGGTGCAAGACAAACCCATTCAACCCTCCAGCATAGAACAGGTAGGGGGACAGGAAGCCCCACTGCTGATGGAAGAGCTAGGTCTATTTGATGGTGAGCCTTGAAGGGAAAGTCAGTTTTCTTAAGGGATGTTAGTCAGTGCAAGCCGCCCGTGCTCCAACACATGAGTTCTACTCCACTTCATAAATGGGCATCGGGAGCAGTACTACTTGGACTTAGTGCATTTAAAAAAAAAGATATGAAAATGAAAGGAAAATCCAGAAGGAATTAGAGTGGGGAAGTAATGGTTAGATATGATCCAAATGTGTTTCATTCATGCATGAAATTACCAAAGAGTAATGAAAAATTATTAAAAGAATTGATATTTTATTTATCCAAGATCACTACAAATAAAATAAAGAACAGTGCTCTTGGAAGAAAAATAGAACACAAAACTTTACTTAAAAGCAACAATAGCAATTTGGTCAAGTTATTGACGTTGACACAAGCCCAAAATAGTAGATATAAATGAGTAAGAAATGTAAAAACATGTGACAGTAAAGAGACTAAAAGACAGGACTATCTTAGAACATTCTCCAGGCTTTTGTTAACTAAGAAGATCTGAAACAAATAATAAAATATATCTAAAAATAGATTGTGGTTCTATTTCATTTGTATTTTAATAAAGCTTGCCTGAATATCATAGAGTAAAACAGCTGTTGGACTTTAATTGTAACAATGAGGGGCTGGCTTGTCAGGGTTTCTGTCCCACCCACCACAACCGACAAGCCCCAAAGAAAATCATACAGAGATCTCTATAGGTTATAAAGCTGATTGGCCCATTATGCTCTAGCCTCTTATTAGCTCTTGTAGCTTATATTAACCCATTATTCTTATCTATGTTAGCCATGTGGCTCCGTACCTTTTTCAATGGGGCAGATCACATCCTGCTGCTTCGGTGATCTGGGCAGAAGTGGGAGGAATCAAATTCCTCCTTCTCAGAATTCACCTGTTCTCATTGCATCACCTCTACTTCCTGTCTGGTTTTCCTGCCTATAATTCCTGCCTGGCCAATCAGCGTTTATTTAAAACATGATTGACAGAATACAGACAATTATCTCGTACCACTTAATCCCAGTAGTCACACTAGTTTACCTTAGAAAATGGACAGTAGTGGTTGTGGTTCACACTTTCAATTCCAGTACTAGATAAGATTATAAGTTGGGAGGAGACAGCTCTCAGACACCGTCTCATTATGAGATTCCTGGAGGCAGGATCACCATTTCAGACTAAGGCAGAGGTAGGAGCCAGTGGCTGGTTGTTTTGCTTTTCTGACTTACAGGTTCAACCCTGGTATCTGTGTCTGGGTTTTTATTAATCATGCTATAGAGATAATACTTCTTTCTGTCATTTTAATTCTAGGCTGGGCCACGTGGTTAACTCTGACCAATAAAATATGTACAGCACACTTGTGCTTCTGAATTGAAGCAGTAATTTACTCCTCACTTCTGGCCAAGTTCCCCTCTGCTATTGGCATTCTTTTCTGCAGATAGACAAGACACTATAGCCTAGAGTAAAAGACAGAAGAGTCACAGACAGCTTAGTTCAGACACATCCATTGGAAGAACATGGAGGCAAAAGATATTCTGATACAATTTACCGAGTTAAGAGGTAATTTGTTATTGTAGAATAATTCAGTCTTCTACCATAACTGTTCAATATTACACACCAAGTATGCTGTTAGATATAACAAAATATCTAGTAAATAACTGGAAAAATGTTTTTGAATTTAATTTTTTTCAAGATAGGGTTTCTCTGTAGCTTTGGAGCCTGTCCTGGAACTAGCTCTGGTAGACCAGGCTGATCTTGAACTCACAGAGATCTGCCTGCCTCTGCCTCCCAAATGCTGGGATTAAAGGCGTGTGTCACCACCACCCGGCGAATTTAATTTTTTAGACTAGAATATGATTGCAGCATTTCTCCTTTCCCTTTCCTCCCTCCAGATCTTCCCATGTATCCATTCCTGATCCCTTTCAAATTAATGGCCTTTTTTCACTAATTATTATTGCATATATATATATATATATGTGTGTGTGTGTGTGTGTGTGTGTGTGTTCTTTGTAGGATAATTTACAACAACACAGAATATGTCAATGTATCAACAGAATGGAAAACACACTATGACATATTGCTTCAGTGAAATAGTCTATGCGAATGAAGATAATCTCTATCATACAAAAAAGTTCTGTGGATGTCTCAAAACTATAAGGTTAAATAATAATTTAAGTCTTATTAATAAGGAGAGACATACAGAAGACATGTCTATAATTCCACAGACATAAAATAGAACAAGAAATGATGAACAATGATTTTATTGTATTATAAAATGCAATGTATTCATGTAATGTATTATAAAATACACAATTTTTATTATGCGATATAACAAATGTGAAGAGTGAAAATGCAAAACTGAGGGAGACGTTGTCTTAGATAGCTCTGCTGCATGCCACCATGCGTGTCTCCCTACTAGGAGTAGTGACTGTTACTGGAAGAGTCTGACAAATCTGGTGACAGTCAATTATATAAAGCCAAGGATACCATAGTAGAAGAATACAGAAGTGAACTGAAGACAGAGAAAGCCAGTAATTATGGAAGTTAGAGATTCACTTACTGGGGAATGTTTAAAAGACAGCCCAGCATACAGAGCTCTGAGATATTGCTCCTTATTCTCTGCAGATAGGTAAGGGAGTACACACACTTCTATTGTATACCAGCCTCTCCCAGTGATGGCTGTAAAGCTGCTTTCTGAAGATAATATTTCTTTTGTATGTATGGCTTACCTAAAGCTAGGAAAGAGGGCTAGAGAGACAGATAAAACCATTAGTTAAAGAAATGAATATCCTGCCTTTGGCAGTTGAGACAGTGATTCCTTTGGGGAAATGCAGACTTGACTAATGAAGGTAAGAAAATAAATGTAGGTAAATAAATACAATTATAAAACAAAGTGTATGACTAGATTAAGCACATCTACTCAAATAATTGTAGAACCATGGGTAAACAACTAAATTTGCTTACAAATTTAAATATGAATTATTTAAAGAGAAAAAATAATCTAAGGGTTTATAAATAGCATAAAAGAAAATGGAAAATTATCAAAAATTAGGAAACAGTGAAATTTATCGAAGCTATCTTAGTACAAATAGCATAAAACACATTAATTTTATCACAATGTAAAGAGAAGAAACCAGTATTATAATAGGGTCCTAGTATATAAAGAGGGGAGTTAAAGGCTTCCAAACCAAGTCTAATGAAGATGGCACATAGAATCAAAGATGAACCAAAGAATACAAAATTAATTTATGACATTTAGTTATAAATTAATTTATAAATTAGATTTGTCTCTAAAAGAAATTTTAGTAGCTCCTTTAAACTGTTTGTGACAACAACTGGATCCCATAGTCATTAAGGACAGTTTACCATTTAAAGTTAATTAGAATATTCTAAAGCAAGCAGATAAAATGAGCATCTAGCCTTATACCTTTGCAGAGCATAATGAATTAAAGTCAATAGATTACCTTAGTACTTAAGTATACATTCATGAAAATGTCAGTGTTCAAAATAGTCCCAATAAATACTCAGAGAACATCTGCATGTTTCTGTGGAGGTAATAGCTCATTCAGGCAAGTGTTGGCCACACCAGCTTGGGGACCATGAGTACATTCACATGTAAAATATATGTGCACAGAAATGCACTTGTGATCTGAGAACTGGACAAGCAGATCCCAGGGACTAGCTCACCACCCAATCTAGATGCATCTAAGAGGCTCAGGTTCAATTAGTGACATTGTCTCAAAACCTAAGGGAGGGAAGGAGTGCCTTCACTTCTTTATCTGTTGCTGTAATAGAAAACTGTGACAAAATCAGTTTAAGGGAGAAAGGGCTTATTTTGGATCACAGATCAAGAGTATAGTCTATTTCACCAAGGAAGTTAAGGCAGCTGGTAACTTGCTGTCTGCAATTAGAAATCAGGGAGCAAGTCTTACCTGTGATTATTAGCTTTCTCCTGTATAGTCCTACTGTAGCAATTCCTACAGCCAGTAGCCTTTAAGTTACCTGCCCACTTGGGTGTGGCCGCTTATACTATATATGCTGATGTAAAGCACGCATCTGGCCTCTTTTTCAGCTGCAGGATTTGGTTGCTGTTCCCTGTTCCGTCAGAGGATATTGATTTGTGTGTCTACCCCTAAATAAATAACCCTATATTATACACAGTTCTGAGCTAGTGTG
This sequence comes from Arvicola amphibius, assembly GCF_903992535.2. Lineage (NCBI taxonomy): Eukaryota > Metazoa > Chordata > Mammalia > Rodentia > Cricetidae > Arvicola > Arvicola amphibius. The sequence continues at coordinate 59,749,242 of NC_052047.1, forward strand.
TGATTTTGTTAAAGAGTCCTCCATAGTCTAAGAACTAATCCCAGGGAATGATGTCTCCCACTTATAGTGTGGGTTTTTCTACCTCAGTTAGTCTCATCCTTATAATCTCTCAATAGACACGCCCAGAAGTTATATAGTCCCTAGCAGGAGTGTATGCAAGTTTGTCTCTTCAACCACTTAAGGTCTTTCCAAGTTGACTTAAACATCACAGAGGAAGACACTTGACATCAACTTCCTGCCACCACATGGTGGCTCACAACTATCTATAATGAGATCTAGCACCCTCTTCTGGTGTGTAGCCATACATGCAGGCAGAACTTCATATGCATAATAAATAAAGTAAACAACCAAATAGATCTTTTTTAAAAAGTGTAATCATTACGAATATAGCAAGAGAATCATGCTAGGGTATTTACTAAGTGTCTTAGAAAGTAAGCCAATGTCTCTAGTCTATATAACTTTAGAGGCTTTATATCATGTGACCTTAATATTGTATACATTGGAAATTATGCAAAAAGTAAAGTTCAGATTGAATTCTGAGAGGAAAACAAATCAATTACTACAAGTGTTTTCTTCAAGTGAAAAATACCCCTTGGCTAAGCTTGCTTTGGCAGCTAACTGAAGTCTGTTCAGTACTAACTTCACAGGCATCTGTATTCCTAAGCTGTTTTCATATCAGCCTATGTATGGACAAAAGGCTCCACACTGATTTCAACAGAGATATCTTACATTCTGTTTATTATTTCTGATGTTCTTGATATTGTCAACCTCCCTGCCATACCGAGACAGTATCTCAGAAGTTTTGTTGTGATTTTAGCTCCTTTTGATTCCATACCAGTCTGATTTCTTTAAATAAATAAATAGATAGATAGATAGATAAATAAATAAATAAATGCTTTTTCTAAAATATTCTGCACAAACTTCCATAAAGCATTGAAGTTATTTCTGTTATATGATTCAACTGTGTAACAATTTCACAAGTTTATCTCTTTGGAAACAACACACAGCTTTCTCACAGTTTTACAATGCAAATTGCATTTGACTGGATTTGGTTCTTCTTCAAAGTACTAAGTGGTTGTGTTAGTTTCTCCTGCTGTGACATCACCAATATCAATGCTACTTTTTTCAACCTAGTATTCTTATTAATTGTTTATAAATACCTTACTATGCACCCCTATCACATTTGTTTCTCATTAATTCCAGGTTCACCCTCTCAACCTTATGCCTCCTCCCTAAAAAATCCACCGAGTCCAATTTCTGTTACCTATATATTCACTGGAGTGTGGCAAACTTCCAGTGGCCAGCTTCTTAAAGAAACTTGAGTCCTTTCCCACCTCGTACCAGAAACCATTCTCTGTGGAAAGCTACACTTCAGCATCTTCATCACAGTTTTAAGGGTTCTCTTCAATAGCTTCCTGTCTGGACCGTTTTTCCTTTCTTTTCTTGGGAGAGGATGTTGTCAAGGAAGCCTTCAATGTCTCCCATTTTCAGTTAGGAGTCTGCAGTCATTGATGCCACTGCAAAAGAAACTTCCTTTCCCATAGCAGCCGGGTACAGCATTGTTTTTAAGTAATGGAGAGTGAAACACTCTCAGAAGTTTCTTTAGAATTATACATACTACCTATTTTATGGAATTATCCATGTCCCCCCCCCCAATCCCCCCCATTTCTGTGTTTGAAACTTGTAACACAGACAGATGCAAATGAATCTGTGCAGTCAGTTTGGTGGACGTGTTACTCCCCAAAGCCATGGTTGCTCTCATGACACCCATACAGAATGCTACTTCAGCACCAGCCTTTCAGCTCTGTGACTGATTTCCCAGGAGCTTACAGTTTTTTGCTATAGAAATGTCTTCTTTTCCACATCAAATATAATTTACTTTTCCTTCTAACCTTACATTTTCTACCTGGATGTTATGGGCTGCGTTCAAATGTATTCTGAGCACTATCTCAGAGTAATTATGTCAGAATTAATTTTAAAACATTTGCAGCTGAAATGTACTTAGACAGGAGGCACTGTGAGCTAGAGCCACCATTACACATTGTTCTCTGCTACTATGGCTGTCTTCCTTCCTACTGTGTGTTAGGCAGAAACACAAGATACTTACACAGACAGGAAGCCCCTCATGCATTTCTTCTCTCTTCCCCCATTTTAATTCTTTATAACATACTTTAATTAAATTATCTTTGACATTTTCAAAGAGTACCCAACACATCTGATTACTCTCACCACCCCCTTCTCTCCCTCTCATGCATATCATCCCCGCTTCAATATCTTTTCATAAAATTATCTGCCTTAAACATATTTTCTAAAATATTTTGCTTAACTGCTTTAAAAAATTCTTTCAACATATCCAGTATTTGTATCCATATTTTAATATTGTCTTCTTTATTTTATTTTGCTTTCTTTTTTGCTGTTTTCTTTTTATAATTGAATTCGGATATTTACTCTTGTCTCTTGTCATGCTTAATGGTTTTACCGAATTAGCAAAATTAAATTGTGTCTTGACATTAGAGATTAAATCGTTAGATTCTGAAGATGTTGTCTCTTTCTACAGAGGATTTAATTTCCTCTGACAGAGCTGAGACCACATGGCAGATTGGTTGACGCAATCAGAAACTGCAATGGTTTTAGGATAAAATTTCAGTATTGGGAAAGTCTGGTCTGCTTATCTGCCTGAAGTCACATGTTTTACCACAGCCCCTGTGCACACAGGAAGGCTCTTAGGGATTTTGATTGGTTTATGACATCTGATTAAAAGCCTCAGAAAATTTGACTTCTTGATCTATTTCCTAGAACTGTGTGAGACCTCGAAAATTCCTATAGAATGTAGAAAAATGTGAACTTATCTCTGGGCTTCTCTCTGGCTTCTGTCCCCTCAAATCCTGTTCATCTGAAGATGCTCAAAGTCCATATCTTATGCATCCGGTCTCTTGGTGTAATATTTAGGGCTTGGGGCCTCTATGTAAGGATGGATCTATCCAACCTCTAAGGGACATGAAGCGTCTTCACATCCAGACTTGAAGAAAGAGAAGTCCATCTTGAAGTGCTTCATCTCTTTCCAAGATTTTATGCCATGATTCAATTTTTCCGCTCTCATTTTTTTCACTCCTATTTGAGTGAATAATTATCCAATGTTTATGATGTACATGATGATATTTGAATTGATAAAAGATGCATATTCCCTAGTAAAGTAGAAGCCCTTTCTTTTCTGCTTTGTTCTATGGCATCCTTTTGTTGTCATAATGGAAAAGTAGAATCCACTTGGGGGAGTGAACATCCTTCATCTCTTTCTCACTCTGTTCCACTGTGAGAACTGGGGCTCTTTGCAGTTGCAGTACAGATTGGGGCAGAGACTGAACCAGCATATTTTGAGAAACCCCACCCAAACCCTACTCTTAAATATGAAGAATTTTTCAGATTCAAATGACAGTAATACTTCTCTCATGAAATTCTTCTTATAATTACATGATTTATAAATTACCTGAAATACGCTTGAGATATGTATTCTTCTGTGTGGAATATTAGACTATAGAATAGTCCCAGCTTACATGAAGAATAAAAAGTGAGAAAGGGCAATGATTGAGCTGATGATATCTTCCTTTTCGAAGAAGATCCTATGGTATCTGGAAGTCAGAGTCACACTGCTGTCAGAGAAGAGGTAATAATGTAATCAGAAGATAGTGATAAGATCATCAAAAAAGGTGATACCAGTACTACAAAAAAGATAAGCGCACACACACTATTTTATTACTTATGTCTATTAGCTTTGGCTCAAGTTGTAATTGAGATGAGCTTACACCAAGCTAAACTGGAGGGAGTTAGGTTTTATATTCTCTATCTTTCTGGTCCTCCAATCTTTTAGTTTTCCATATGTGGAATGACTGATGGTACTTCTGCAAGGGATTGCAAATGTGCCTGTCAATTCGCAAGCACTTCATTCAATGACCAAGCAAGCTCCTCTCTTCTGAACAGAGCTTGTTATTTTATATATTAAAAAAGGATAGCAGAGGTTTTCCTGGTCTTCTGGACATGACAGACTACATAGAATTGAAGTCCAATTCACATGAGACTGGAATCCTGGACAAGCAATGGATAGATAGGTGTTCTGATCAACACCACAGTTATATGCCATGCCCAATAGTCTTTACCAATCTAAAATCATATGCATGTGTCATTTTGGATGTTGAACTGCAGCCAATTACTGCTTGCAAATACAGTATTCATTAAAATAATGCCCTCCTCTACATAAAACTTTTCCCTATTTATAAACTCCAAGCTGTGAATAATTAAAACAGCTGTTTTTAAGACTTTAAGTTGTTTTGTATAATTTACCACATAACAGTTGTAACTGAAGCTTTAATCTCTGGAAGCTGTCCTAAAAATTAAAAGAAACAATAGACACATAAGGGTCACTCAAGTAACTTGTGTTCTATACAAGCAATATTATTTGTATGGTCACATAGGGTTAATCCCCTGTCTACCAAATACCAGGCCTGTCTTCAGGAGAAGGTGATAATTTGCTAATATGAAAATAGTTAATTACTAATTCAATTTTCAAATTATTCTTTTAATATGCAATGAAATGATAGATATGTACAAATTATATTTAAATAAACTTGACTCTATGTGTTCTGTAGATCAGGGCTTTTAAATCTTAGCACTATGGACACCTTGAACTAGGAATTTTGTTCCCTGCTATAGAGAGTGTCCTGTGTAGTATAGAATATGCAAAGTCATGTTTTCTGGTACAATAGTGGCTACCAGTATTTCTTTTCATCATAGTTCTACAACCAAGAGTATTTCTATACTGTGTCAAGGGTTCTGTCAAGGACAAAACTGGTCCCACTGAGAACCTTCAAAAGGTTGCTCTGTTGTATACAGTCTTTATGGGGTTTGAATGTAGTTTCTCCAAAATGAAACTGGAACTAAAAGAAGACACAAAAGACAAGTGAAGTCTTATATATCTGATTTTACCTTACACTCTTTGGTGCCCACTGTCAACACTGAAATTGATGAGAGGGAGGAGGGATCATATGCACAAGGGGGGAGGGCCAAGAGCATGATGGAGAAAACCACAGAGACAACTGACCCAAACTAGTGGGAACTCACAGATCAGGGACTGAGAGCTGGGGAACCTTCAGGGTACCAAACTAAGCCCTCAGAATGTGAATGACAGTTATGTGGCTTGATCTATTGAGATGAAGGGGCTGGCAGTCGCACCAGGACCTATCCCAGGTACATGAACTGGCTTTTTGGAGGCCATTCCCTATGGTGGGATGCCATGTTCAGACTTGATATGATGAGTGGGGCTTGAACCTGTCTCAAATGGGTATTGCCAGACCTGGTGACTCCCTAGGAAGAAGGTCTTACTCCTCCTGGGGAGTGGATGGGGGACAAGGAAGGGTAAGGTGGGCTGTGGCAAAGTGGGAGAGGGGAAACTGGGGTTGGAATATAAAATAAAAACTAATTATTTTTAATAAAAAATGAAGAACCAACAGTGTTGATACCTTCCAAACCCTTGTTCTCAAAGAAAATAGAGTTTTGGGAACAAGAAGCTGGTTATAAACAAGGATCCCCTTTCCTGGAGTAGATATTACAGGACCCTTTGTGAAACAGTGTGAGCAGAAGTGAGATCAATAAAAGGCAATTATGAAAACACACACACACACAGAGAGAGAGAGAGAGAGAGAGAGAGAGAGAGAGAGAGAGAGAGAGAGAGAGAGAGAGAGAGGACATTCAACCAAAAATAAAGTCACCCCCTAACGGTTCACTATCACTGCACAGGAGGGAAAAGAAAGTACAAAGCCAATGGAGGGGTAATTATGAATTTAATATGCAGCCAGGGTGGCATGCTGTGATTTTATTTCACAAAAATGCAGATACTTAGGAAAATAAAACTGACAATGGTAACCAAGAAAATTCTTATTCAGATTATATTTCACACTAGTTCATTTTTGTTAAAAGATAATAATTACTACAAAGAATACAAGTATATAAAGAATAATAATTCTGTATATAAGATCCACTTAAATATTATTTCTTAGAACTTTCTTGTTTATAAAACGTTTCTACATAAGCTTACTTTCTTTTAAATAGAAAAGTATTTGAGTGTATAAAATATCTTTCAAAGGACTGAGGCCTACATGGAAGCAGTGCTTTGGATGAAAGATAAGAAAGAGAGAAGTATCTTAGTAATAGATAAGAAAATACAAAGTCATTTTACTATACTGGGTTCTTCATTGATTTATTTAACACAAGCCTACAATAGCCCAGAAGCCCTTGATTATAATTGTATTCTATTGTTGTCTAGAGAAGCAAGACAGACATGAATTAAAACTGATGATAAAAATAATCAGAAAGTGGATAAGTGTGTTTTAATTTTTAATTTTTGTGCATTTTGTCTTAGTCATTGTTCTATTGCTGTGAGTAGATACCATGACTAAGGAAACTCTGAGATTTAGTGCAATATCATGGTGGTATGCAAGGTGCATGGTCATGGTGGAAAGAGAGAGAAAGAGAGGGAGGGAGGAAGAAAGAGAGAGAAAGAGAGAGAAAGAATTTGCATGTCTTGAATTGTGGTAATCCATCATCACAAGTGTTTAGATTATTGCTATGGGATAATGCTCTTGTACACTGTAAAGATCTGTCACATGTATTAGTTTACTAAAACACCGACTGGCCAATAGTCAGGCAGGAAGTATAGGTGGGGTGACCAGACTAAGGGAATTCTGGGAAGAGGAATGACAGAGTATCAGTCATCAGCCTGTGTATTTCTTTGGGACTGAAGAGCTGCGGGACTGGGTGGCACCAAAACTTCTGTCTTCTGTTTATAGCCATATCCTACCACACTCAGTTTGAATCATGTTATATCTGATCATTAATACAAACTTTTTTCCACTATACCATGCTGGCAGTAGACCATCTCAATATTGAGTCTTGAACATATTCAGACTTGCCTGACCACTTCTAGAGAAAGAAACAAAACAACCGTTAATTTCCCTTTAGTCCTTAAAGGCAATGTCATGCTACAAGTTTCAATAATCTCTGAATTTTAATTTATCTCCTTCAATCTCTTTAAATAGCTGATTTAAAAGATCCTAATATTCCTGGGCCTTTGTCTTTAGTGGTTTAGCCCATCCTACACATCTGATCTTCAAATTTCTTTACTGAAGAGAGAAAGTCATCAAATTTCATTTCTTATCACATTAGTTCCAAAAGACATTTTCCCCTCTTACAAGCTAAATTGTTTTACTTTGTAAACTGCTTCTATTTTTCAACAGTCGCATTACAATGTGTTCAATTCTCACCATCCTGCTGCTCAATCTTCTATAAATCCAAATAAAGAAATGGTTCTATAACCAAGAAACACCAGAAGTGAGTATTAAGAATGAAATTGCTTCAGATGAGTATCCATTTGCTGAGGACAAAAAAGCAATTTAACATCTTATTTTTCACATTTATTATTGTCTTCTTCTTTTTTGTTTACCTGGTACCAAGTGGAAAGCTAACAACACCTGTCACTCTCCCACAATTTAATTACATAGTCTATATCTTCACTCCCACTAGGCAATGTCTTTGCCTTCATGGACTTTTCTTACCTCCACATTCAAGTTCACATTGCATGATATTTTCTATTTAAGTAAACTGCAAATTTGTTGTCTTCACCAGTGAACTGAAGATTTCATAGTTTGAAAGCACTTCTAATAAAGTGCCTTGAATCTGAATCCCCATTAGTTTCCCATTTTCCCCAGAAGACTCAATTATCTCCTTGGGAGAGAATCTGTTTGAAACTAAGAATTACCTTGCCTGCACAGAGGGAGACCAGGGTTGGTAGCATTTATAAAAGACTCTTTTTCTTTCACTCGTGGTCTTCAAGGAATAATTTGTATTTGTGAAATACTGTTTTCTGTTTGTCCCTTCTCTTAGTTCTTCAAAACATAGAAGAGATCTATTCTCTTTTCTCATAACTTCACACACTGAATACTAAAAGCTCACTAAGGTATCATCTGCCCCTTGGGGTCACTTTCATTCAAGAAGGAAAAGGAAAATGAGCTTCTCTGCTATTGTTTTAAGGCTTGTTTCTTCCTATTCAGAATTATATTGTTCATTAAAATCCCCAGAAGCTCCCAAACTAAAGCAATAGCATTATTCCCCTGGAACATCCACTCTGATGAATTTGAAAAAAAATGCATTGTAATTTTAGAGAAAAAAATTAGAAATTGGTGAAAATAATAAATTAAATCTGTCTTGAACAATGTCATGTGAAAAGCTGAGAAATGCAAATCACAAACTTAGATATACATACATAGTAGACACTATGCTACTTTTTGCACAAATATTAAACTAATATCTACCCTATCATACACCTTTAAAGTCTGTTTCATCATGCTATAGCATCCTTCCCATTGCTGTGTTAAAAGAAAAAAATTTTGAGCAGAAATAACTGAAAAATTGCTCATTTGCATTACTGCAACTCATCAGTAAGAAAAGTTGCTGCAGGAACTTAAGGCAGGAATGTGGAGGCAAGTATCAAGTGGAATGCTGCTACTTTTTTTTCTGGTTAGCTCTTTGACTTGGTTCAGAAACATACTCTAGCTTCTTCATACAGCCAAAGACCCAGTGGTTTGGTGTGGGTACAGTACCACCTACAGTGAGTAGTCTGAGCTCTCTTACATCAACTACTAATCAAGATCTTCATAAAGAGGTCTACAGACAAAACTGATAACAATAATTACAAAGTTGGGACTCTTTCTGGTGATTCTGGGTTATGTCAGATTGACAGTTTAAGCTATCTAGGTTAGATTAAATACACTACCTGTTTTAAAGTAGTGTGTGATCTGAGGACATGCAAAGAGACAATAGATGGATTGCAGGAAAGTCAGTCTTGTAACCTTTTGTATACCTGCAAACTGTGCTTTGGAAAAAAGGACAGAAATCTTGCTTGAATCACCTCTTTTATGCAACCATTAATAAATTATATTTACAGTGTACAAAAAATAAAATTTATCAGACATTCATCATATATTCTTATTTCATCACTGAAATGTGTTTATTGGAATAAAGTTACCTACTATTTGATTTTAGCGTTGTTACATTTTAGATTATATGTGTGTTTATGTGTGTGTGTTGTGTGTGTATGTGTTTGTGTATGTGTGTGTGTTCCAACCCACATTTGATAAGAGCCAGTTTTATAAAATTAGATATTTAATTTGAACTTTGGGGTTATTAAGGCACAGTCTTTGCTCACAAACCAACACCGTTTCCCTCTTGCTGTTAACGGACAAGTCTTAGTCTAGTACTCAATTTTCTTGAAAAATCTAGAATTATTTTTGCTTTTATAAGCATATTCTCTAATTGTGCCTACCATGAGGCTCCAGTACAGCAGTTATGTAGTTTGATTAATTTACCTTCCTAAGTTATTTTCTTCCTGTTTTTTTTTTCACAGTCTATAATACAATCCTAATGTAAACATTGCCTCATCTTTTTAATTAACAGAAACAAATGCCCAGCCCTCCCGGAATGGAGTAATTGACTCCATGGAAGCCTTAGCACTTTAACAGGAAGTTTGCGGGTTGAAATGTGCTTCCTGTGAGCATGAGTTTAGTGGGAGGACTGATGAAACAGAGAACTGACTGATGTGTGGCTGCTTCCTCCTTAGCACAATTACAAATCAGACTCACGCAGAATCAATGAATGAATTAGTTTTCTTTCTGAGTAGTATCTCTTTGACAGCATTGGCCACTCTACTCATTTTAGTATTACATATAATATAAAATCACGTGAGTGATGATGCACACTGCAATATAAATTAAAGCCCAGAAAGAGAATAAAACTTGTAACCTAAGTATTGGTGATAGCAAAATGAAATGGAAAAATGTGATAGAAAGCAACATATCAGATAACTAGAAGATTTTGTTTGAAGTGTTTCCAAGGAAGAATCATGTTTTGTGAAAGAAGCAGTATAGAAAATTATACAAATGGAATGAATGAACCAGTTAAGGACAAGTTAATGTGATAGCGTGTAAGAGAGATAAAATCACCTAGAGCCTTGTGCCCAACCCTTTGTCCACCAATATTACCTCTATACCAGATGACAAAGGCGATGTGTTTGAAGCGTTTTCAGGATGAAGGCTCAAAGACAGCCTGGTAGTGTGAGAGAACCTCTGAGTTCAATAACGAGACATGCAATCAAGTCCAAGTTTTCAGCATTCTTTTTTGAGACCTTATGCAATTTACCTGAACTATTCATGTCAGTTTCCACTAATACATTACAGCAGTGGTTTCAAGCACTTATGAAAAAGATTAATAAAAATGACATGCCCTTAATGAATTACAGAATCCCAATACACGATGCCGTTCATGAAAAGGAAGCATCCTAAAATTATTTATGGGATATGAATAATTTTTAACCAAAACTTCAGACAACTAAAATTATGTAGTGGTTTTTTTTTTTTTTTTTTGCTGGAAACTATTGTTTCGTCACCAGACTGGAGAGCAGGAATGCAGAGGAATTCTTTAAATTCTTTAATGAAGAATGATATTATCTAATATTCTAGGACTCATTCCTCAAATGGTTTCAGTCAGCTTAAGGCTCTGACGTGAGGGTAAAACAGGCTGTTCTCCTGTCCTAAAACAAACCTCAGTCTGTTTTGTGCTGATTTTGTGTCTTGAGTTTGATTACTGTTATATCTACTGAATAACTCTGACATCACAGTGACGGCTTTTCCTTAGTTGAAGGTCACAGCTGTCTGTGCAAGGATTGTCTAGAATATATTCCCCATCCATCTCTGCAATCACCGGCTTTTATGCTTCAGTTCTGTCAGTGGGGACTTCTTACCAACGCCATAGCCTTTCACCTCTTAAAAGAGATAAGGATGGTGTTTCAGCGACTCAACAACTGGTTAGCAAATTGCAGCTCTCAGTGAATTGCCAAAATAACAGGGGGCCACCTGGAATGATCCAAAACAATCTGTGGCAAGAAGACACAGCCTGAAATCCCAGTGTCATCTTGCTGACCTAGGAAAAAGTCATCCTGACCTGTTCTATTTCAAATGCTTTATCTGAAATGTGGAAATAAATCAGAATAATAATGACCTCAGCAAGATGTTATGAGAAAAAAGTAACATTAAAATTCTTGATAAACTGTAGTTCATTTCATTTGTTATATTGGAAAAATATTTTGATATGTTTATAATAAGGCTATTTCATGAGAAAATTTTTGAAGTCTTCTTTTTTATATGAAGTTCTTTGAAATTCCTGAGGGTTATGGCAATGAGGAGGGAACAAGGACCATGTTCACAACATGTAGTGAGCAGATAAATGACACCAGGGCCGTAGAGAATGCAGGGAATAATTCACTAGCTTCTAGTCTGCCATGCGACTTCATTTATATCTATCTCTACCTGCTGTAAGAAGACAGTTTCCCTCAGTGCTGACTGCTTACTGATGGCTCCACAACCTTCTTTTTTTCTATCTTCTGCTTGGCACCTTAACACCTGAGTGTTGAGACTATTTCTGTGTCTGAGAAATTATCCCTCCAGTATGTTCAAATAGCTATGCTGGATAGAATGTGGTTTGGATCTGGGCAAATATGGACTGTTAGATCTGTTTTTAAGACTGACTAGTTTCTGAACTTGACCATTCTTCCCCAACTTGTTTTCTGGATCTGTGGAGCTGGAAATAAATGTTTATCTCACATTTGGAATAAGGCTAATATGTTGAAACAAGAGTTGGTTTCTTCAAAATACACCACCACCTTACCTGGCAGAAAGGTGGGACTCTCTGTCTAAAGTTATTTTGAAGAGAATGAAAAAATAAAATCCAAAGTATTTTGGGTAGGTTTCATGGTAACTCCTTTGGAATTAATTTTAGTCATATCCAACACTCACTAGTTGGATAGCTAATAATATCATTAGATAATAATATTAGAACTTGAGACAAGTTAGTGCTAACCTTTAGAAATAAAGTGCGATGTGTACCCATTTCATTGGTCTCATGTTGAGGTAAAGGAATCGTAGAGTTTAAGGGCATATAGGAATTTATCTTCAGTTGCAAAGAACATGCTTTAGTGACTGTGGGGAGCCCCGAATTTGTATGATTGACAAGCACCCTGAATGAGCCGGATGCTGACTGCTCAGGATTCCATTTTAGGAATAGAGATTTTTATGACATTTGTTTACAGTGGTGAGAACTGAAGCCCCATGAGACCAAACTCTGTGAACCAAGTGTGTTGAAGCAGCATTAGCACTGTCTGAACAGGATAAGACTTTGAAAATTTATGGAAATGGTACAATCTGCTGAGGCATCTGGGGCTGTTCTCTCCATCATTCCATGCTATTTTCAGGTGTTGAAAGAATAGAAAGCAAGTTTGATGGTGACACAGCTTTGAAAGTACAATGAAAGCCTGGTGTTCAATCCCAGCTGACGAACTAGGCTCCTTTGTGCCGCTAATCTTTCATTTTCACCATGTCACTTCTCTACAACAAAATAAATTCTAAATGGATTAAAGGAAAAGAATGTCAGCATATAAAGAAAATACATAGAATACACTGTCTGTGATTTTATAAATGTTGAATTGGGATAGATTTGGACTATATTAGACCTTTCTAGACAATAAGACTCCTATAAATACATTCAAGGAGAAAGCCACCAATTGGAGCGAAAGATTAGGCGCAAATATAGTCACAGGACTCAAGGGGAAAATATGTTCTAAGAAATGTATCATTTGGCAATTTTGTCATTGTGTGAATAGCACTGAATGTACCCACAGACCTAGTGGCATTGACAAGCTCTGAATATAAGTTTCAAACAACTCTCCAAGCTGTCTTCAGTTCAGCTTCTCAGGTTCCACAATCTTTCCCATATTGTGCAATGAAGAATGACTGGAAACTGTTTAATATCCCCCAAATGAAACTCTGAATAAACCCAACATCACAGCAGGTCTAGTTTCATTTCATATTTATGTTTTTCTATTGAGCACAGCTGACATTGTTCTAAGAAGATCTGTCTGTCCTTTAATTAAGATTATTAGATGGTCTTTCCCTCCCTGATAGAATCCCTTCTTATATTTTTTTAGCCCTGCTTGTATTCATTTAAGAAAATCCTTTAATGATTTTCATCTCATCACCATTTTTTCAAGACTGTGGCTATAGTGGGATGGGGCCATGCTGGACAGGTAAGTGCTATGGACCACTAGTTTTCCAGCTTCGCAGCCTCTTATAATCACATTTATTTCTTTTTCAGATCAATCACTTAAAATTTATCCCATAAGGTAAGGTTAGGAATGGATTTCACATTTGTAGAGCCCATGAGACACAGAACAGCAATATTAAACCAAGCTTAAGGTAAACCACATACACTGGGTATATAGAAGGCATAAAACATTAAAAACCTGGGGCCAACTACCATCATATATGTCGTCAGGAACTGACTAAAATGCACAAATTTTCTGTTTCACAAGGTTATATCTTTAACAGACACAATTTTTGCAAATCAATAGAAATGATTGCTTACTACAAATATTAATGAAAAAGAAGTCTAGGGGAAGGTAAGGATTAAAATTTTTGAAAAGGCAGATAAGCAAAGTTTTAGGCCTTTTTATAGCATTTGGTTTCTGAGGGGGAGATAAATAACATAACAAATCAATGGCAGGGTCTTGACCTTTTTCTTTTGTCTGCTATAGATAGTTAACTTGGACATCGAAAAGCAAGAGCAGTTTCAGGAGTTGATGTCATCTGTGCATTGTCTTGAAGGGTTGATGGAAGTCACTGGAATGACAAAATCTTGTCAGTCAAATGTCCAATGGGAAACAGCCAGAGAAACCATCTATTCTATGGTTTCTGGGATGTGAAAGAAAGGTGCATAGGAAGAGAAGCATATAATGGAGAGTAAGGATTTAGAATCATAATGTAGGCAGGAAGACACTCAAGCCAAAGCGAAGAATAATATTAAGAGTGCTAAACAGAGCAGAAGGAGGAAATGGTAATGATGAGAACATCCATGCACACACCCCCTTCTTGTTTCCCCTGCATCCATTTATGCAATTCAAATTTCGTGGGAGAGTTTTGCCATCTGCCCTGATTTTCACAATCAACATTGATTCCCTCTCACTGTGCAGACTTCACTCCAGTTTTATGTTGCTTTTCCCATATTCCCCAGTAGTAGTCATCATTGTTAGAAGATCTTCCACATCTGTCCTCAAACTCATCATATAAGGGGGCCAAGATCCTATTGAGTTGAGGTAAATGGTAAATAAATTGTTGGTATAACCCACCCACTTTTATTTTATTTTATTTATTTAGAAACAGCCTTTTCTCCTTTTACATACCAATCCAAATTCCCACTCCTTCCTCTCCTCCCACTTCCCCTACTTACTCCCAAATCTATCCCTTATCTACTCCCTCGGAGAGGGTAAGGCTTCCATCTGGCACATCATGTTGAGGCAGGATCAAGGTCTTCCCCAATATATGTAGGCTGAGCAACGTATCTCCTCAAAGAAATAGGCTCCAAAATGTCAGTTCAAGCAATACAGATAAATCCTGGTCCCACAGCCAGTGTCCCCACAGACTATCCCAGTCATGCAACTGTCATCTACATTCAGAAGGCCTACTTTGGGTTCTATGATGGTTCCCCTGATATCATTATGGAGTCAGTGAGTTCCTACTAACTCAGATCAATTGTTTCTATGGGTATCTCCATAATGGTCCCTAACTCCTTTTTCATATTATTGCTCTTTCCTCTCTTTGATTGGACTCTGGGAGCTTAGCCTAGGGCTTAGCTCTGAATATCGACATCTGCTTCTATCAGTTTGCTGGATGAATGTTTATGATAACAATTTAGGTAATCATCAATCTGATTACAGAGGAAAGCCAGTTCAGGGACCCTCTCCATTACTGCTTAGTGTCTAGCTGGAATCATCCTTGTGGATTCCTGGGATTTTCCCTGGTGTCAGGTTTCTTACTAGCCCCATAATGGCTTTCTCAATCAAATTATCTCTTTCCTTGTTTTCCTTCTTTGTCTTTTCCCATCTAATCAAGCACTTTTTTTTCTTGGAAATTGAATCACATTGTGAAACAAAACCTATCCCTCACCTGAAAAGCCCCAATGACAAGATAGATACCTTTTTTCTTCCTTCGAAACTAGTCTATTAATAGTTGTCATCCAGGGTAGGCTTTAGAATTAATCCATAAGAATAAAAGAGAAATTACCTTTGTGTTGACAAAGGTTTCTGTCCTGCCTGGTCCCACAACTGTTCCATCCCAAAGAAACAACAGAGGTCCACATTAATAATAAATTGGTTGGCCTATTAGCTCAGACTTTTTATTAATCTTATATCTTACATCTTAACCCATAATTCTTGTCTGTGTTAACCACGTGGCTTGGCACCTTTTATCAGCAGGACATTCTCATGTTACTTCTTCTGTGCCTAGGTGATAACTACAGACTTGAGCCTTTCCTCTTCTCAGAATTCCATTCTCATTGCCCCACCTATACTTCCTGGCTGGTTGCCCTGCCTATACTTCCTGCCTGACTACTGGCCAATTAACATTTTTTTCCTTTCTTTTATTTTTTTATTGTTTTTATTGAGCTCTGCAATTTACTAAAATAATACAACTGAAAAATCTTCATAGGGTACAAGATCATTGTCTCACAGCACCTTTGCATGTAGAAGATGCTTAATTCTGTCTTGTTGTTATATAAAGGAATGTTTTCAGTTCCAGGAAGTGCGGTGGGCATGGATTCATCTTGCTTTTGATGCATTATTTTAAGATTTATTTCCTTTTTACTTAGATATATTCTGTATATCTGGTGTGTGTGTACTTAGGGCAATCTCTCAGGACACTCATGGCGGTCAAAAGAAGACATCATATAATCTGGTGCAAGAATTACAGACAGTTGTGGATGTTGGAAATGAACTTAGGTTTTTTGAAAGAGTATCAAGTATTCTTAACCATTGATCCATTGTTCTAACCCTTTTGTTATTATTAGTATTAGCATTAATTATTACATGTAATACATATGTAAAAGTGTGCCATTGTTAGAGCACATCACAAAACCACTTGGAAATCACAAGATTAACTTTGTGAAGTAGATTTTCTCCTCCCCCTATATAGGTAAGGGGGACAGAACTGGGATATCTAATTTGCAAGGCAAAGATCTTTACCCACTCAACCATCTTGTTGGCCCTAGTTCCCTCACCCTAAGGGAAAGTATTTATATTAGCAACTGGAATTTCTAGGTACTAAAAATGTTTCATGATGTCCCACTGACAATAAATTAACTATGGACCATGAGGTTTCAATCTCCTTCAGGATGACATTCCGTGATATGGTGTCAAATCAGATAGGGATTCAGTAGTGACATTCAGAATCAGTAATTCTGACTGATTATTGGATGTTCTTATCTCCCATGACTGCTGTAATTAGTCTCTACAAGATATATGTCTTAAAACAATCCAAATAGATTGTGTCTCATTTGTTGAGATCACCAAGTCTGATTATTGGCATTCTTCTCAATGGCTGTAAGCATGCAACCACTCCAGACTTGCTTGTATCAACTCTCTGTACTCTATAATCTGAGAAGCTCCATGTTTTGAAAATAAAGAATTCCATCATTACCCATTTACACTCGGTGTTTCTCCTGTGTCTTTGTGTTCCTAGTCCTAATGGTACTAGCCATACAGGAGTAAGAGTCACCTTACTCTGTTAGCTTTATTACACCAATCAAAACCCCTTTAAAATAAAGTCACAATCACAGGTACTAAGAATTAAGGTTCAAATAGCTTTAGGAGACACAATTCAATACTAAAGCTGTAAATCAGTGACCTTAAAGCAATATCAATGTGATTTCATGATCTATGTGTATACATAATGTTCATTGTCAGCTCCTTACAGAGTACCTTGAGGAGACTGGGGATCTTATATGTACAATTGAAATGATTCTCAGAGTCTTGGAACAGATGTAATGAAAGTAAGAGAAATAAAAGATTTAATACTACATAATATAAAATAATATAAATTAACATTAAAATTTGCAAAAAAAAACTACAATGATTAGAATGTGAGGTGAAGAGGTCACCTTCTATTATCCCATCTAAGGAATGTTTGTCTAACCAATGTGCTCCACTGACTCAGGAGAGAATGCAATGCCCATAACAATTAAGGAATACCATATTCAGACAAAGACCAAGACCCAGAAAAACCTTATGTTTTGGGGACTGAAGAGATATCTCAGTTATTAAGAGCACTTGCTGCTCCTCCAGAAAATCTGAATTCAATTCTCAGCACCCACATGGTATCTCATAACCACCTATAACTCCTCATTCCGGAGGAGGTTATTACTCTCATTCTGGGATCTACAGGCACTACAAACACATAGTATATAGCACAAGAACATCCAAACACACACACACACACACACCACACACACACACACACACATGGAGTTGGGGGAAGGGAGGAAAGGAAGGAGAAGGGGCAAATATAAACAGATAAAACACTACTAAATATGAAAAACAAAGTCCCAAGTTCTAGTTTTGTTCTGCAGTAAAGCTGTCATAGTAGTCCCTGAAGTTTCCCCATCTGCCTTCCTTCAGTTAAGTCTGGGTCTAAAATGCCTACTGTGCTAAATACAGGCACAATGATCAACAAAACTGTCTTCTGTGCTGCTACCACTTTAGTGTATGATAGACTTCAGCATAAATCTAAGATTGAATGAGAATGCCTCAGAACTACCCGCACTCTCCCCCACCCCCTAAGCCAGTGCATTGCCTTATCCCAGAAATCACATGAGAACACAAGCCAGTTTTCCTTTGCTACAAGGCTCATTTAACATGATGTTGTTTTGCCATTCAAAGTGAATTACCACCAAGTTCTTAAATCAAAGAATTGCTCTCTAGATTTTGACATGAGTCTGAAAAAAAATGTATCATGATAATAATGTTTAAAAATGTAACAAGACTTTCAAATTCTCTCCTAATATCGCTGATATAATATTATAAATATCTTCTAACAAAGATTACAAACTTTAAAGCCAAATGTCTACTTACTTACAATCAAGATGATAAAATTGCTCACTAAAACCAGAGAGGAGAAATTAACAAGATTTGCATAGATGGCTGATGGTTGTTTAAGGGTAAAAAGATGGAGAATAAATTAGTCATGCTGGTACCATTTCTCTGAAAGTGGAGATGTTGATTCACATTCATTTAGCTTAAAGCTCTAACAGTTTCTAATTTCTAATTGCATTTCACATAGAAATCTTATTTTCCTAACATTTTGTTGTAATTAACTAAGTAATTTAAAATATTATAAACAGTCATGGGTTATTATTATGGATTAGTAAATGCATGCAAATATTATAATACATTACAGAAAATTTTAAATGATTGTTTATAATTGTTCTAATTTGACAAAATTAAATGATACAGGAAATTAGCTTTCATAGTATTAAATATATCTTTTTTCCTGGGACTTCCCACTAAGTAAGGTCGTGGAGTTTTATTCTAAGCAATCATATTTTGCTTGCATTCATTTAAAGTTTCTCTATATTTAAAATCATAGGAAAGAATGACGACTACGTTTTTAATGTTCTTGTTGAGAAATAAGCTCTAATGAATGAATCTAGTTCCAAAGATGGAGTGTGAAGCCTCTTCCTCTACTTCTGTATTGTTGAAATCAACTTCTAGAGCTTGTAAATACTATTTCACCTATAATTTTGAAAGTATTTAGGGTCAAAATACTACCAAAAGCAAACATTTTGATATAGAACTTAACAGTCTTAAATATTCCTTTTTCAATCACCTATTTATTTTTTCTACCTTCTGGAGTCAATTTGCATAATTATCTATTTGCTAAGAATGGTCACTCCCATGATACCTTCAAATTTATTAGCATATATTTAAAACTGCTAATATGTTAAGCACCTTGACTTCTATATTCATTTTCCTCTCCTTTTTACAATTGTGTTTTTGTAGCTGGGCAGTGGTGGTGCACACCTTTAATCCCAGCACTCGGAAGCAGAGGCAGGCGGATCTCTGAGTTCGAGTTCGAGGCCAGCCTGGTCTACAAGAGCTAGTTCCAGGACAGGCTCTAGAAACTACAGGGAAACCCTGTCTCGAAAAACCAAAAAAGAAAAAAAAAATAAGAAAAAAATTGTTTTTGTGTGGTTTGTACTCTTTCTTTGTGGCCAGCATCTCTGATCTCTCTCTCTCTCTCTCTCTCTCTCTCTCCTCTCTCTCTCTCTCTCTCTTCTCTCGACTCTCTCTACTCTCTCTCTCTGTGTGTGTGTGTGTGTGTGTTGTGTGTGTAGTGTGTAGCGGCTTGATGCCCAAACAACAATGCAAAGGTACAGCTTTTGGGAGTTTTGGGAGTAGGTATCGTGCCTGCCCATTGTAGAATCCTGATTGAGCCCCCTTTAAGGTTGTCAGAACCACAATTGCATGAACCTCTACTTACTAAGAAATCTCGCCAATCTCATTTATTCTGTCTTCTAATAATTTAAACAGGCTTTTTATTGCTCTCAATATTTTCTCGTGACTCGTATTTACAAGTCTTATCTCTTTACTTTCCTAATTTTTCAGTTGCTATCTTTGGAATTTGACAGGAAAATTTTCATTTGTGTCCTTACTGCACTCTCTGTTTACTATACCACCTGCTCTCAACTGTAGCAAGTATTGTTTCATCATGAATTTAAAATGACTTTGATAAAAATAAGGGTTTTTTGTCTCATGATGTTTCTTAATTTCCTTTTATTTCTTCTTTAGGAGTGTTTTAATTTTCACACTGAGTAAAGGAAAAAGATATGTTTCTCTTTTATGTGTTATTCCAACATAAAGCTAAACAATGTTTGAAAACTAAATAGTATTTATAATTACTAAAGAACCCTGAATCTTTTCCTTGAACTTCAGTCTGCTGGTGACCAGTGAAATAAGTCCACAGGGTTGTCAGTCCAATCTAATGAATAGTACTATCAATGTTTACTGGACCTTAGATAAAGTTTGGCATATAAAATCACTATTCTTCCTATATGCAGAATAACAGAATGAAGAAGCCAATCAGGACAATACCTTTTGCAATAGCACCATCATCATCATCATCATATATGAATGAAATGCATGCTGTACCTCTGCCAAGACTTGAGACGAGATTGGTCATAAACCAAGGAAAAATTTACTGCTATTGGCTAGGTTATGTGAAATTGCGACATAGTTTGTTAAGCAATAGTGAATGATTCTTTTTTAGTTTTAGGATATTTATTTATTGAGCTAATACATTTTATGCTCTGCTCCCCGCTTTCCCTCCCCCGTCTCTCTCCCCTCTCCCATGATCCCCATACTCCCATTTAACTCACGGAGATATTGTCCTTGTTTCTATTTGGCCCATGTATATTAGATCCATGTATGTCTCTCTTAGAGTCCTCATTGCTGTCTAGTTTCCCTGGGGCTATGAGCTGTATGCTAGATTTTCTTTGCTTTATGTGTAAATGCTACTTATGAGTGAGTACATATGACTTTTGTCTTTCGGGTGTTGGTTACCTCACTTATTATGGTATTTTCTATATCCATCCATTTGCCTGCAAATTTCAAGATGCCATTAATCTTTTCTGCTGTTTAGTTCTCCATTGTGTAAATGTACCCCATTTTCTTTATCCATTATTCAGTCAAGGGGCATTTACATTGTTTCCGGGTTCTGGCTCTGACAAATAATGCTGCTATGAGAATAGTTGAGCACATATCCTTTGTACGATTGAGCATCCTTTGGGTATATACCCAAAAGTGGTATTGTTGGGTCTTGAGGTAGGTTGTTTCCTAATTTTCTGAGAAATCACCACACTGATTTTCAAAGTGACTATACCAGTTTGCACTCCCACCAGCAATGGAGGAGTGTTTCTTTTACCCCACACCCTCTGCAGCATAAGCTGTCATCAGTGTTTTGATCTTGGCCATTATGACAGGTGTAAGTTGGAATCTCAGAGTTGTTTTGATTTGCATTTCTCTGATGGTTAAAGGATGTTGAATATATCCTTAAGTGCCTTTTAGCCATAATAAAATTGTTCTTAATGACATTTACTATGTTCTTAGATAAGTGCATTGGCCAACCCTTAAGAAAAGCTTCTTTTTGTAGTAAAATGGTGATTTAACACAGAGACCCAGAACTAGACAAATCAAAGAAAGCAAGACTTTGGAGCACTCAGTTCTAAATGAGATGCCATCATCAAACCCCTAGCTCAAGTCATAGGGATCTTAGGGAGCCGGAAATGATGGATGGGTCCAAGGATATAATAATGTCTTCCAGTTACAGTAGGATTGGTGTGTATATTAACACCCAGAGACTGTGGCAGCATACACAAGGCCTGCATAGGTTCAAACTTTAGGGGTTTCAGCTAAAGGGGAAGTAGTTACAGGGCCCTAGCAAATATAAGTTAAAAATAAAAAATAGAAAACCATAAAAAAGGAGTTTGTGTAACTGATTTATGGCCAATAAAATCATTTAGGGATAATTCTAAAAACATAAAATTTTGGAAAATAGGTAGAGGTGGTAGCAGTTCTATGTTTCCTTGAATTCTCCAATTCTCTATTATCTATCTATCTATCTATCTATCTATCTATCTATCTATCTACTTATGTATTTATCTATTTTTGTTTTTCTGAATCTGAGAAAGAATCATATTGTGCTGTCCTGATTTTTCCAATGTATCCCAGGCTGACCTTGAACATGCAGTCAGCCTCTTACTGAGGCTTTTCTAATACTTTTATTATAGTATAATCCACCACAGTTTGTCTAGAATTGTTCAATTTAAAGCAAATCAATTTATGCCCTGTAAATTCCACTTCAAAAATGTTTCGGTGGACAGATGACTTAAATGAATAGATCTCTGCAAATAAAATAGACCTCTGAAAATAAAATATACTAACAGTGAGTGTACTGTTGTTATCCATTAGAAGAAAGTAAATCAAAATCATAAAAAGTGCCACTTCATAGACATTAGAATGGCTATAACAAAAAAAATGTTGTCAATATCAAAAAGAGTGTGGTAGATATGGTTTGTTCATTCACCATTGGCAATAATGTAGAATTTTATATTCTGTTGGGATTCTTATTTATCACAACGGCCCCTAATTTTATATGTTTCTACCTACCAACTCGAGATTATTAAGAACAATCATTGTTCTCTGCATTAAATATACAGCCATTGAAAGTATCATAGAACCTCAAAGCCACACCACAAGGTATTTTGTTAGCACATCATAGTGACTGACTAGAAGGATGAGGGAGGGAAGCTGTGCAGACTGTGCAAAACCATATCTAACAAGAATGATAAAAATAAAATATAACAAAAACTGAAAATAAAAATTAGTATCTCAGAAAAGTTATCAGATTACCTCTAATAAAACAATGTAGATGAATAGTTTCTAGGGGCAAGGCAAGTAAAGGTCAATAACAATGGATTTTTTATGGAATAGAGGTAAAAGAAATATATGGATAGTAGATTATGGTGAAGGAGCTATAATTTTATGATTAATCTTAAATTTGTTGAATGGCACACTTTAAGAGGGTAAATAATATGGCTGGTGGATACTGTTGAAATTTCTCATAGTATGAGAAATTGGGACTGTTTTTCCTCTCTAATATCCTGATCACAGTGTTCTCATATTTTAGCTGAAATACACATTCTTTAAAAAAATCACAAGTTACATAAATCCTGGTCATATCCCATGAGCTGTTATGTGGTGTGTGATGGGGTTTCACCTTCCTCACTGTGACATAGTTATATAGCATAACTCTATGCTTGTGTCATCTACACTGATTTATGTTTAGATGATGCAGGATCTGAAAGAAATTGACCTCAAAGGGAGTGACACTATTGGGAAATATGGCTTTTATGGAGAAGGTGTGGCCTTTTCGAAGGAAATATGTCACTGAGGGAATGTGGGTTTTGAGGTCTTCTATATTCAAGCTATGCCCAGACACAGTTCACTTCCCATTACCTGTGAATCAAGATGTAGACCTCTAGGTTCCTTCTCCAGCACCATGTCTGCCTGCAAGCATTGTGTGTCCTACTATGATGATAATGGACGAAACCTCTGAAACTGTAAGACATTCAATTGAATGCTTTCTTTAATAAAAGTTGCCATGGTCATAGTGTCTCTTCACAGCACTGGAAACCCTAAGGCAGATGGTGATGTAACTGACCACATGTCCTGAGTTATAATCATCATCATTATCGTCATCATCATCATCACAGCAATGAAAGCCATTAACATCCCTTATGATATCAGTGACACAGAGAAAAATGCGTGCTTTCTCCCAAAGACATCCACACACTTCATACTCAATCCTTCTTCCTTCCCTTCTTCCCTCAGCTGATAGCACTGCACCGTGAACTGTCCATCACTCTTCTCAGGCTCTTGTATCTCTTTCCTTTCTACTCATTTACAACAGTAGTCTAATGTACTCAGTTCTGAACTCAGAATAAGCCCACGTGTGCCAAAACTAGTAGGAGAGTCACATAAAACTCTTGTCAAATCTTAGATAAACTCTTGCCAGCCCCATGAACTCAGGAGACACACTTCAATCTCTTATGCTCAGTAGCAATTTCCATCTCACCGTGCCCAATTCAATAGTCAGCTCGGCTCCTAGCACACAGATAGGGGCTTCTTCAGTTCTGCTTGTTCATTCCATGTGCACAGAGGCTGACTCGGGCCTGTTTTTCCTATGAACTATAATAAAAGAAATGCCCCAACACCACACCACACAGGAGCTTCATCAGGATGATGACTCAATAAAGTCTCCTCTTTCATCCTGAGGGCACCTGAGGGCACGGCGCCAGAGAGAAACTTGTAGGGCGCAGGCTGCTGGGTGACCTAGACAGCTGTGCAGAGCCATTTATTTGTCAAAGCTGCAGGGACTAACGAAGAGGATCAATTTAGCTTTGGAAGCGCTGCCAGCAAGAAGGTGGAATGCTGAAGTGAGTCAGTGTTTTAATCTGACAAAAGATTTCTATCAGATTAAATTTCCGTCTTCTAAATTTAGAACAGGGAACAGCAGGCTGCCTCTCTGAGTGAGCCTTTAAACAGTATGAGTAGAGGGAAATTGGCCCCGTGCTCTCACCAGCACTCAGGAGGTGTGAAATAGCATGCTATTTGGGTTTAAATTTACATGTCCTGATTGACTATTTTGAGTGCCTTTTATGAGCTTGTTTATCATTCTTACGTCCTTTCAGTGAAGATCATTTCAAGTATATTTGATTATCTTTATTGGATTTTCTTGTTCTTTTAAATTCTAACAGATTCCTATATTATACAGTTGTGCCCATGAGAAACTTGGTCTGAAATTTCACATTAATATATGGAAGTGTGCAGTTTCTTTTTTTCTCCTCCAATACTTTAAAAAAAGTATTTCTCTTACATTCTATTTATGACTCGGTATGTTTATCTATGTGTACTTCTGCACATGTGTGCAGGGGCTAACGTTACAGGCAGTTATAAGCCACCAGCCCTGGGTAATAGGAATGGAGCTGTAATATTCTGTAAGTAGAGAGAACCACTTCACCAGCCCCTTCTTTTCGCCCATTTTAACACCATGATACACACAACACAATTTATTTATTATTTATATAAATTCATAAATTAGTATTATTAAGTACATTTACATTTGTATACATATATCCCCCCAAACAGTTTCATCTTGTTAAACAAAAAACCTTTACCTGCTAAACTCTATTGGTCGTTGTCCACCATTACTGCTGGCTGCCCATGTCTATTGCTGTGAATTGTCTATACCTCACACCTTAGAAGTGGAGTCGTATAGGGTTCTGTCTTTCAACATGAATATATTTCACTGAACATAACAAATATCCTTAAGGTTTATCTCTATCATGACATTGAACTAGCTTCCTTAGTGGGATAATGAGTCTTCTAGTGTATTTATCAGGCTGTATTTATCCATTCAATCATCAATAGATGTCTAATGTGCATGGTTTTAGCCCAGTTTGAGTTGATTTATCACACAGATATGGAAGAATCAAATTTTGCTTTTGTGCATGGGATTAACCAGTTTCTAAGTCTTATTTACTAAAACAAAATTCTATTATAATCGTGTGGTCTGTGCACTTATGACAATAGTGCATTGTGCATTTTTAAGAATGGTTAACATCTAATTGTGGATAAATACTCTGCTTTATTCATAGTCCCTATCCTATCTTGTTCTTCTTGCTTATACATCACTGTTTTATGGAAATTTTATTTCAATAATTTTGTAATATATTAAGAATCTTGCAGTGAGATTTTATTTTTGGATCAAGATTACTTTGACTTGAATTTCTTATGCTGCTTTAACAAAATCATAATCAGCTACCTCACCCTAGCCTGAAACCCTGACAGTAATGGATGCCTACATTTCTTAAATGTAGTAAACTTGTTAGGTTGTGCAAAAGTACATTTTTTTCTTCTTTACAATATGTATTTTTTTCTCATGAATGTGATAGCTTTTACTGTGCTCCTGACCTTTTATTCTAAACTTTAGTGACTTGATTCTTGCCCTGAAATGTCAATTGATAAGTTTTCTAAAAAGAAGCAATATCTAAATATGATCAACTGAAACTTTTGTAAGTTTGGACTGATGTCCTGCAAAGAGAAATCTGTGTGAAGTTCAATGTTTTACTACTGATTTCCCGTTTCTTAGGATGAACACATATTTTGTACCTTAGTGGGGAACCAGGGAACTCCTCAGGTCCATTTGACTTTCAGACTTTCACCTAACCCACATGAACTTCCATCATGTCTACAGAACTCATGCCTGAGTCAAAGACTAGGGAGAGTTTCCTGCATGTAGTTTTGGGTTATGTATTGTGCCTCTTTTCTTCTGTATAATTTCATATTTCCCTATCCGAGTTTTCAGTCTGCAATCCCCCTCTTCATTTTACTTTCAATGCTCAAGTTGGTGCATGGTGCTCCTTGGCTTGGCTTCTCCCATTATTTTCCAGGGATCGCAGACATATCCTTGAGCGTAAGTGTGTGAGCGTGAGTGCCAGTAAAAGGGCCTGTTTTCTTCCAGAAAATGGCCTAACTTCTCGTTCAGGCTTTATTACTTTTCTACTGCTCAAAATGGCTTTAAAAATATTTTTATAGAATTCATAATAACTGTGTGGGGGCAATTATTTTTATAAACTATATCCTGCCATTTTCAGAATAGAAACTGTAAGAGATAAATGTAAAATTTAATGTATATAGCCAATGCATTATTATCATTTAAAGTTCAAGGACTGCATAAAGAAAGAACATAGGTTATTATAGCTCCAAATTCTGAACACATTTTGAAATGTGTGTGTGTACGCATGTAATAAAATGTGGAATGCTGAGAAGACCAAATATAAACCTTTAGACGACTGAGTGTAGCCATAGAAGTATAAGAAAACTGTCAGAGATCATATAGTAAAAGAAATACAGAGACTAATTTATAAATTTTCAAATACAAATTTAGGGTACATTTTATTAGTCTCATATGTCAAAGTATGCAAAATGTACTGTTATTACTATGAAATGTATAAGAACTGTTCAGAAAGTAAATATGTCATTGGACTTTCATGATATCATGGAAGGCCTTTCCTTAGAGGTAACTGAGAATGTTTCAACTTGGGATGACAATGATCCTTTTCCTTGATGGTCTTCACTGAAAAACATAAGATAAGTAAGAGTACTTTCTGAACAGACTCCCTTGTTGTTGACATAATTTGCAGATAGAATCTCTGAAGCCACACCCTGAAGCAATGATCCTATGGCACAAAGATTAGGAAAGCTGCGTCCACACTTGCTTCACAGGAATTTGAGATGGGTGGTTATGCATCTGCACGACAGAACATGTGTGGGCAGAGCGGGCCTAGCACAGTAACCTGGAGATGAGAGAAATACCACTACCATTCTGGATAAAGTCACATGAAAGAAAACACTGCCATAAAGCTTCAGAGGTATGGCTTTTCCCCAGTGGCAGTGAGGATCAAGATGAGCCTGTGAAATGTGTGCTAAGCACTGAGGATGGAAACATGAACAAAATAGACCCTGGGGAAGAAAGTAAAAAGAATACCTTGACTTTGCTTTTTCCACCACTGTTCCTATTCCTGCCTATAGCTCCACTGGGAGAAACAAAATGATTTCCGACTCTCAGAGATTTTGTGAAAGGGCACTTATTCAGGTCAGCTTGGCCAAAATAGCAAGGCACACAATGTGCTGCTAACTAAAACACAATATTTTAATCAGAAATAGTTATGAGTGTTACTGTTTTGTAGATTCTATAAATAGTATTGAAAAGATCTATTACATTATGTTGGGGTTCTTATTTATCACAAATGCCCTAATTTGAGTTGTTTCTACCTACTTAACTTGAAATTATTAAATTAAGAATGATAGTTATTCTTACACTAAATGTACAACCAGTGAAAATATCATAGAACCTCAAGGCGACACCTCAAGGTAGTTGGTTAGTACATCATAGAGAATGACTACAAGGTTGAGGGAGGGAAGCTGTGCAGACTGTGCCTATTTGCTATACTGTTCAAGAAAGACCTCTTGAGTAAGGACAGGAGAAGTTGACTGGTTCAGTGAGCCAACCACAGTAGAGGCTCTGAAGCAGGAATAGCAAATGAACCAACACTCTATGGAAAAGTTCGCTAAACTACCATAATGTTCTCCACGGAGTGACCGTATGTCAACTGGTTTGAGTAATTGAGACCTATAACTGACCAGCAACCCCTATTAATGAACAGATCTAAAAGCCAATAGAAAAGGGGGAATCTTTAAGAAGACAAGTTATATATTAGGGGGCAAGTACACCTCTCTTGAGGCCTTTCTGTGGAGCATATTTCACTGAATAACAATGACTATTCCATTTCAGCTGCCAATCAGTTGAATATGTATTCCATCTTCCCCATCCAATATTATTTCTTAAAGCACTGAACTATGGTGGGAAAAGAGAGCTATTAAAATATATGATTAGGTCTTAGACTTTCAGGAAGTTTGGGAAGTCATTTAAAAGTTTCTTCAAAATTATTCATTGACCTCTTTAAAATATTGATCTGCTCTAGAGTTTCCTTTGCCAAATACATATCCATTTCAACAGCAACTCAATTTTATATACATTTTCTGTGGTAACCCAGAAATTCTATGCACCAAAGCCCATTCCTTCACCTTCATTTTCTATGCCTCCTTTCTTTTCTGTATTTTCTTCTTTCCTTCATTTCTTATTTCCTTCCTTTTTGACGCATAACAATTTACCCACTTCATTTATGTATGTTGGGAAAAATGACCATTATGAAAATGAATTAAATTATAATCTATTATTTCATAGCACCCATGATGTAAAAATATGTAAAGGGTATTGTTAGTAAATAATGACAGCATTGGGGAAGATAGGCAGATGTCTCAGAGAGTAATGTGCTTGGTGCATAAGCAAGAAGATCCACAGTATTTAAGTAAGGCACGTGTGCATTTGTAATTCTAATGCTGGGGAAGAAAAGACTGGAGGATCCCTGAGATTGCTGACCAATAAGTTTAGAGGGATAATAAGCTCACGGAGTGATGAGAAAACCCTGTCTCAAAAAATATTATAGACAATAATTGAAGAAGATACCTTTATTGCGCTCTGACCTCCACATGGCTTGACAGTTGGACAAACACATCCATGAGCTTGTCCTACTGATACATGAAACATATATGTTCAATGTCTACCACACGTTTCTCACACAAAGTAAATATTCATAACATTACAATAGATACAGGCTAAGACTGACATATGAAAAAACATAAATTTTTCAAAACATCGGGGGAAAGGAGAATATAAAGTTTCCCCATTTTTGTCACAATAGCCCTTTCTAAAGACCATATCTTCTTATTCCTATTGATATTTTGGACTTGATCATTTTATATTCGCAGCCTCGTAAGATAGTATTTTTTCTATTAGAAAACTAAATATCTGAGGACATTAATTTCCTCATGATAAAATGAATATAAATGACATAATCAGAGTTCACCCTTTATCTCTTTTATATATCCACTAAATTGGCAACCAATAAAAGGTTCAGACTAGATCCAAGAAAACGGCACTTCCTAAAGAGACAGTATAGAAGAATCTAGACAAGGAAGAGCATTCTTAATTGAATGGAAACAGCAGTAGTATAAGCATGACTAAAATTGGAACATATATGTGGTTTAATGACTGGAGGAAAATTAATTATACTTACAAATGTCAAATCTTGATAAATTGTAATAGGTAGTGAAAGTAACAATTTGTGCATTATTGAACTACCTAACTTGATATGACACTAGAAAACTTATAAGTGGATTTTGCCAGTAGAATCAAAGTGGTATGCAGATTTTTATTAATAATTCTAATCAGTGTGTTCTCTGAGAATTCCAGAGTGCAATGCAGAGAGTTTGTGTTTCTGAGCATTTCATTCCACTCTTGTCTAGGACAGTATGTCCTCTAAGGCTTCCAAGCAAAATTCAAAGAAAGACATTTTACTTGCCAAAGCCTGAATGATCTTCATAAGGGAAAGAAAGTCAATAGAGAACTGAACACAAACTTCAGAATACACTCTCATTGTATGTGTCTATCACACCAACGTTAAGAGGTCCATTCAGAATACAGTACACAGTGCAACACCATAGACAGCACCCTGCCAAACATCCTTTCTGCAAAGCACTTGCATCATCTGAGGTGGCCAGCTGCAGCAATCCACAGTTCCATTAGCATTGTTTAAAAGCTAAAGCACAGAGATAGAAAAACCCAATAACATCTAAGACATAGTGATCCTGAACTGTAAAACCAGAATGAATCTAGAAATGATTCACTAAAGCAGCATAGTTGCGCTTCCATGCCCTAGTGTTCACACCACAGGCATGCATTCAGGCTACACTAACTGGAGTCAGAACTGGAGTCAGAAGAAACAACAGCAAAAGCAGTAGTAATAAATAAAGGAAAGGAATTTGAGAGAGGAATATGGAGCAGTTGGGGAAGGAAACAATCCATGTAATCAAAGTTCAGTGTATTCATATGAGAAATTCTCAAAAATATTTAAGGAGGTGTTAAATATCTGAGGCTTTCTATCCAGAGGAACTCTTTCTACTGTGAGCTCTTTCTACAATATCCCCATTCTTTCATAAACAGAAGGTGGAGATGAGTTTTGGGACTATATCTTTCTTATGAGGGTAATTCATAATTTACTCATCTTTAATCCTGACTATCTATTTAAACTTTATCTGAGGCAGAAGTCCCACACAAAACTCTCCAGTGTATTATTGTATTAATGACTATTAAGGAAGCATGCATTTGGCCATCTGTTCCCTGGTACTATTCCTTCATCTACCAGATCTACATTTAACCACCCAGCTTAGCTTTGTCACTAAATGTAGCAAATCTGGTGTGCAAATACATTAATTAAGCATGTGTATACCATGATTTATTTTAGAACTAAAGTGTCATACACAGTAAGACTCCATGCCAGAATACAGAATAATTAGAAAACTATGTTGGTAGAGATAACAAGTTCAAGAGCATATCAAGCCTAGAAGAGGTCATGAAGACATTTCAGACCTTTGGACCCAGAAACTTCCAGGTCATCATTCCCTCATAAACCAACTCAGACAGTACCTAGATATTTGTCCATTGGAGCAAGTCAGTTCCCAGAGTTGTGAGAAGTAACAGCTGGTTTAGGAATGACTTATATAATAACAAGCATTGTTAAAACTACTTTGACCAGATATTGAATATAAAACATATAATATTATCTTGAAATCAATCTCTGCAGAGAGTATGAGGTTTGGAATCTGTTTTCTTATGAGAACTGAGCACCTCAAGAAAGTAACTCACACACCCTTTTTTACTTATTTTTTGTAGTGCTGCAGATCAAAGCTATGCTTGTAAATTCTTGGCAAGCACTGTTCCAACTGGCTTACATCTGCAGTCAATTCTTGGGACAGCACCTGTCCTGAAGTAGGATATGTGCTAAACATTTCATACTTTGCATTATTTTTTTCATGGTTTTAGGGGTATCAGGGAACTTCCTGGCCAATAATTCATAGGGAAGTATCACAACCTGCAGCCTGAAATTTGTACCCAATAATCCTATGATGGCCTATGAATGCCTTTTCCTATCTACACAGGTTGTCTTCTACATTTTTTTTCACTTTTGAGAGATTTTTATTTTATTTCTTCTGCTCCTCTCCCTGCCCTCTCCCCTCCCCATGAACCCTCTCCAAGGTCCATATGCTTCCAACTTACTCAGGAGATGTGTCTTTTTCTACTACCCATGCAGATTAGATCTATGTATGTCTCAGGGTCCTCATTGTTGTCTAGATTTTCTGGGGATGTGGTTTGTGGGCTGTGTTCTTTACATTTATGTTTAAAAAACCACTTTTTACTGATACATGTGATAATTGTCTTTCTGGTCTGGGTTACCTCACTCATAATAATGTTTTCTAGCTCCATCAGTTGCCTGCAAAATTCAAGATGCCATTACATTTTTGGATGTTGTAGTACTCCATTGTGTAAATGTACCACATTTTCCTTATCTATTCTTTGGTCGTAGGGGCATTTAGGTTGTTTCCAGGTCTTGGCTTATGACCAAACAATGCTGCTATGAACATTAGTTGAAGCACATGTCCTTATGGCATCATGATTGAGCATCTTTTGGATATATACCCCAAAGTGGTATTACTTGGTCTTGAGGAAGGTGGTTTTCCTAATTTTATTGAGAAATCTCCACACTGAATCTGAAGGGGCTGCATTCCCAGCTTGCCATCCCCACCAAAAATGCAGGAGTGTCCTTTACTCTACAACTCTAGAGCATAAGTTGTCATCAGTGTTTTTGATCTTGGCCATTCTTAAGGTTTTTTTTTCCAGTTTAGTGTATTTTTTATTAAAAATTGCCATCTCCTCCCCCTCCTCCTCCCCCTTCCTTCCCCTCCCCTCCACCCACACCCCCACTCCCTCCTCTTGAGGCCAAACAGCCATCAGGGTTCTCTACACTATGTTGAGTCCAAGGTCCTCCCAACTCCCCCCAGGTCCAGGAAGGTGAGCAACCAAACTGACAAGGCTCACACAGAGCCCGTCCATGTCGTAGAGACCAAGCCAATCGCCATTGTCCTTGGCTCCTCGGTCAGCCTCCACCATCAGCCACCCTCAGAGAGTCCGATTGGTCGCATGGTCCATCAGTCCCATTCCAAGTGGACTTGGTGGTTCTCCCATTAGTTCTGGCCTGCCGTCTCAGTGGGTGAACGCAGGAAATCTCAGAGTTGCTTTTGATTTGCATTACTCTGATGACTAAGGATGTTGAGCATCTCCTTAAGTCTGTTCAGTCATTTTAGATTTCTCATTGAGAGTTCTCTGTCTATAGCTGTTTACTCCATTTTTTTTACTGAATTATTTCTTCTTTTGATGACCAATTATTGAGTTCTTGTATATTTTGGAGGTCAGACCTTTGTCTGATAAGTTAAATGATATATGCATAGGGGAGTTCTATTACAGGATAATATATATAATTTATATAGTTAAAATAATTATATCAAACCATAGCTCTTTATGTCATCTATACCCAAATGTTGTATTTCTCCCTCTCTTTTGTTATACCAATTCTTATTACAAAGAAGGAAAATAAGATCATCTAAAAGATTCCCCACTTATTTATATAACATTTTCTAAATGCATGGAATATTAATATTTAAAAACTAAATATCAAGGTTTTAATTTGCTTAATTTCATTTAATTAATTTTTATTTAATATATTTGTGGTATTTTCAGAGAATATATAGGCCAAAGTTATCAATCTATTTTATCTAGAGCTACTTAACTGTTTTAGTAGATTTTAAAGGAAAGGTAAATCTGCATCTGTGCACTTGTTTGCAAATAATGTCACTCTTCTTATTAATATTTATGTAGTGTTACTCTTTTGTCTTCAGCATCATTGCAGTCAATTTCACAGTAACATACACTCTTATGCATATTGACCTTCTGGTAGATAAAATGTTTCCACTGTCTTCTTAATTTTCCAATGCTTTCTTTTAAATATGCTTTATTCTTTAGTGATGTATGATTTTCTTATACAAGAAAAAATCATTTTATTTTGGTGTTTATTAGTTTGAAGGTATATTTGTCTTTCTGAACATTTCTACTTTTCTAGGTTTTCTTCTATTAGGGCGAAAAATGCTCTTATTAGGAACAACTGGGGCAAGAGATTGCTCATTTCATGGAACTGATAGATCAGGGTAAGAACTCAAGGCAGAAACATGAAGTAGAAGTGGCAGAGGAAGGCTGCATACTCACTCACTCACTAGTTCATTCTCTAATAACTTTATTAATAAAGTGCAGGCCCACTTGCCTAGGAAGAGTCCTGCTCAGAATGGTCTTCCACAGTAATAATCAATCAGGATAATCTCTCATAGGCATGACCACAGCTAAGCTTATCTCAGAAATTCCTCAACTGACGTTTTCTCTTAAATGACTCTGTGTTGTATCCTGTAGGCAGAAAAAAGATGAACCATCAAAATCTACCTCTTGTCTCCTTGACACAACATCATTACAGTTAATTACTTTTCTTCTATATCCCCAAGACTGCATATTATATTACAATGTAAAACCATAGTCCAATTTTTTTTCTTTTGGTTGTTTTTTGAGATAGGATTTCTCTGTAGCTTTTGGTGCCTCTCTCAGAACTAACCCCTTGTAAAAAGGCGGCCTGGGACTCACAGAGTCTGACTGCTCTGCCTCCTGAGTGCTGAGATTAAAAGCATGCATTATCACTGCCCAGTCCTAGTTCAACTTTTTTAAGAGACTCGTAGTCTTTTAAATTTTATTTTGAAAGAGCAATTCATCTTTTAAAAGCACACGTTTCTTAACCTTTGGCATCCTTTGTTATTAAAAATATGAATACATACTTTCTTATTCCAAATGTGTAGGAAAGGGGAATAAAAATAATCAGTCTTAAGCAAACATCAAACCCAGCCGTTTTGTAATACTCTAAATTATATAGTTCAGTGTTCTCTTCTAAATCTTAGACTCATTCATGAACTCTGCAACCAAAGGGGCCTAAATAATACCACCATTCCACCTCACTCAATTGCATAGCTACAACTTGTTGTGTAAACTTAGTCTAGTTCCATTACACACCTAGAACTGATTTTGACGGACACCCCATGGTCCTAGCATCTCTAATGATCCGTATTTTCATTTCTGGGATGGCACTTTTACCAATGACCCTCTCCTGACATGCTCAGAAATTTCAACTTTTCCATATTTTACAGGGCTCAGCCACTCTCTGCTTAAACTCCTTCAAAAGTTATCTGATGTGGAAGACTTTCACATGTTATTATTGACAACCAGCTTGAGATAATGTCTGTGGACCTCCAGCTTCATCGCAAGGACGTCAGGAAATACTTGCCCACAGTTTCCACCTCGATGATGATGATCTTTTATTAATCACAGCTGATTCATATGCCCCACTGGACCACAAACTCAGATTCTTTATACAAAATGTTCAATGAATGGCCTTGAGATGGTCTCGCTCCCTGCTGAAACTAACAACCCATATCACCATTGTCCACATTGCTATCAGCATTCTTCTCTTCCCAAACTCCCCACAGAACATCAATTAAGCTCTGTAACTCAAGTGTGTGTGTGTGTGTGTGTGTGTTGTGTGTGGTTTTAGTTCCAAATGCTTCCACAATCTTCCCCAAGCAAATGATCTGTCCACCAGTCCAAACAGCCCACCTCTCCCAAGACAAATTTCTGTTCTATATTGCTTTTGTCGTTATGATTACTACCAAGAGCAAAGTGGAAAGGAAAAAGATATATTTCAACTTTCACTTCAACAGTCATCTCTGAGAAAAATCAGAGCAAGAACTGGAGGCAAGGACTAGAATACAGAAACCATAAAGGAATACCATTACTGGTTTACTCACTGGCTCATGCCTCAAGCGTCTTTTTATACAGCTCAGATCCACCTGCTAGGGGCGGATGCTCACAGTCTGGCTGGCCTACCCCACATCAATCATCAGTCAAGATCATTTCTCACATACAGTCAACAGGCCAGTCTCCTCTGGGAAAGTCCCCAGTTGCAATTCCCTCCGTCACTTTTAAAACAATTGCTTGTTATTTTAAGCTTATCCATGCTTCCTATTTTATTTAAACTTGAGTCTGTTTCAAAATTGATATTCTGTCATACTATGCATGTCCCTAAGCTGTATGTTCAGACTTAAATCTTCCATTCAATCTTTCAGTTGTTTTATATACTTTTGAAAATAAATAGGCTTCTCCTCTTTCCGCATTTTCCTCCAATGTTGAACTTCAAGCCCACATGCAGATACATTAAATTTTCTCATATCGCCTTTACAATAAAATCTGGTGTTTTCAAAAAAGGAAATGGATTGTTTGCACTCGTCTGTTTTACAGAGAATGTCTTTTTTAACCATTGAATGAAGTCTCCCTATCCCTTCACAAAAAATATGTTGTTCTTTTTGTGTTCCTTGAAAGAGCATCATAATTCTGTTTTTTTGAATTTCTGAAAGTCAACGGTTTAATAGTTTTCTCTTATTACTACCACTGTACTTCTTGGTATGCTACATTTTCATTATGCTTTAAAACTGGCTATCAATATTTGTAAAGGGATACCATGAACTAGATAATCAAAATATGCCAGTGATATCACTCAGTATTATAACCATAAGTAAGTAACAGTCTTGTTTGCGTCAAATAATTTACAAATAACAGAAACCTACTTTTTCTACTTCCTTTTACATAGTAAGGCTACTCCTAGAATAAAGTAAGTGAGGAACTTGGGAAATATATCAACAGTGCTTATCATTCTGGCTTTTAACTGAGTATCTTGTCTGCTCACGGTTCAGTATTACTAATCTGTAAATGGAAATAACCCTGGAATGAGCCTTCATGCACCAGTTGAAAGGTTTGCTGACTCTAGTATAAATGTGTTTGAAATACATCACAAATAATATGAACTCAATTTGGTCTTATGTCCTTTGTTTCATCTATTACACAGTTAATAAATGTCATTAGCAATAACAGTGCTTGCTCTAGCTTGTCTTTGAAGGGCAATTAAAAGATGGAGTTATGTGATAGAAATGGAAGTGCTTTACAACTGATGTTATATTAAAATACAAGGAAATTAAGTTCTTAACTCAAAAGCACATTTTTATTCAGGTAGCATTTACTATTCTGCTAGTGGCCTTAGAAAAAAAAATAGAACTGGGATTCAAATTTTATCCTTAACTAATAAGCAAGTTATTCATATTTTTAGTTAAAATCTTGATGGGAATAAGCCAAATGAGACTGTAACATGGAAGATTGTTATATTTTAGGTAATAAGAAAAATCTGTGGATAAGAATTGTCACCGTGCATATAATAGTCAGTCTTACGGTTCAGTCTGGTTTTAATACACAGAACTACAAGCAAATATTTTTGGAACAGTATCTGTGAGTAGCTGTATACTAGGTATTCTATATAATTTAAATGCTGTACCACAATTTATTCCACAAAATTTAGCTGGAGGGCAATGATATTATATTTATTTTGAGAAAAGGGAAAGCTATATCAAACATAAATTAACCTGGACTCACATTTGGAAAACAGGAACTGATTTCTCAGCCCTCTGCATCATGGTTCTGTAGTCTTTAGCATCTCTCGAGACTGGTAGGACCTATGTGTGTTTCTCACCTTTAGATCCCAGTCACATTCCTGCTCTCTTTGAACGTGGTGGGTATTAAGGTATCTACTCTGACCAAGTAATAATTTTCTTCTTGTAATCTAACATTAGTAATTTGCAAGCAAGAATATCAACACCAATCTGGTAACTTCTTCACGGAACAAAGGAAGAAGAATTTTGAAATTATCTGTTGCTGGATATTTTGAGGTATTTCCAATTATTAATTACTCATATTTTGCTGAGGGTGGTTGCCATGAAGTTGTTATACAAGTCTGTGGCTAATTTCATAGCTTCATATATTGATCTTTTATTTGCATTGTAATAAATAAAGCTTGCATGAAGATCAGAGTGCATAGCTAAGCCACTAGAGGTCCCCAAAGAGTGGTGGCACCACACTTTTAAACCCAGGATTCAGGGCTACCCCTGGGATATATGAGATTGAATCTGTCTAAAAAGAGAAATGGCACTCACACAAAGGTGCTCCTAGCACTCGGGAGTCACAGGCCTTTGATCCCAGCACTAAGGAGGTTCAGATGGGAGTGATATTACTGGGCAGCGAGCGGTATATAACGCAGATATATACGACAAGAACTCAAGGCAGTCTGAAGTTGGTGCACAGCATGCTTGTCTGCAGTCCCATTACGGACAGGATTGCCTCTGTGTCTGAGCTTTGGTAGGGATAAGAGCTCTCTAGTGGCTTGGCTGCTTTGTTTTTCTGATCTCCAGTTTGAATCCCCATTATCTGTATCTGGGATTTTATTACACATGCTACAGTTTCACTATTTGTTTTTTTTTTTTCTTCTTTAAAATGTCTTGCCATACTGATACTTGTGATTTTAAATGTTTTAGCTCTGGGGCAAATATTTAATTTTTCTACTCTTTGGCAGATTGCCATAGTAGTTTCTGGAACATGGAAGCTAGACCACAGGAACATGGCTTTCCAGGTCAGAAGAAGTTCAGATTATCTGAGTCCTCTGTTCTAATTGTGTGGCATATTCAAGCATATGGGTCCATTCTCAAGCCCTGAAAGGTAACCAAGGGCTACATGAACAATCAATATTGTTTGGAGAGCAGTAGGACTACCAGCTTAAGTCCTCAAAATGAGGTTTCTCATATCTTATACTGGGACATCTATCTGTAGTCAGTGGTTCTTGTCGGAGTATTGGAATGGAATTCTTGGACAGACAGAATAAGTACATGTTCAACGTCATGAAAAATTCCCCCGTCAACTTTGATTTCTCATTGTTTTTCTTTTTATTGTTATTTTTATTTATTTTTTACCATTACATCCCCTACCACAGTTTCTGTCTTCTCCTCTCCCATTCACAACCCCCATCCACCTCTCCTCTTCCTTTCCCTTCAGAAAAGAACAAGCATCCCAGTGTTATCAAACTGAACATGGCAAATCAAATTGCAATAGGTATTTCCCCTTGTATTAAGGCTGGGTCTGGCAACCCAGCTAGAGAAAGGGGTCCCCTAAAGCAGGTAAAAAAAAAAGTCAAGAACAGCCCCAACTCCCACTATTAAGAGTCCCCACAAGAAGACCCAGGTACACAATTATAAACATATATAGAGAGAGTCTAGTCTACACCCAAACAGGCTCCAAAATTGTCAATTCAGTCTCTGTGAGTGCCTGGTGAACTCAGGGTGACTCTGTAGATTTTACTTGACTCTTCTAGCTCTTGATTTTCATTGACTTTTATTTTCTGTTGTCCATGTTTGGTTCTCTTTTAGGACTCTGGGATACCAAACTCGGGTTCCTTGCTCTTCAGGCAGTCAGTATTAGTGGTACGGCTTATCTCATGGCATGGGGTCTCAAGCTGGAATAGTCCTTGACTCGCCACTCCCACAATTTCTATGCCATTTTTATTCAGCACAATCTTGCAGACAGGAAAAAAATTGTAGGCCAAAGTTACTAGGTGCTGTCCCCATCTGTCACTGGAAGTTTTGCCTGGTTACTAGAAATGGTCCATTCATGCTCCTTATTAATCATTATAGTGGTCTTCACTAGGGCACCCCTCTTAGATTTCTGAGAGTTTCTACTGCACTTGGTTTCTAGCTCATTCCCAAACATGCCTTCCAATTCTAGTTGTCTCTCCCCATCCTCTCTCCCTTTTAGGTCACTCCTATTCCAAAACACACCCCCACCCACCTGTCTACCTGAGATATCTAGTCCATTTCCCCTTCCCAGGGAGATTCATGTGGTTTCTTAGAGCCTCCCCTGTTAGTTACCTCTCTCTGTCTGTGAATTACACATGATTATCCTTTATTTAACAGATAATGTCCAGTTATAAGTGAATACACAGCATGTTTGTCTTTGTGGGTCTCGGTTTACTATCTCAGGACAAATTTTTAATCTAGTTCCATCAATTTGCTCTGTACATTTCATGATGCCATTTTTTTTTTATCCATTCCTAGGTTGAGGGACATTTAGGCTGTTTCAGCTTCGGGGTTTATAATAAAGCTGCCACAAACATAGGTTGAGCAAATGTGCCTGTGGTAGGATGGAATGCCTTGGGTATATGTCCAGGAGTGGGGTATCTGGGTCCATGAAGTAGATCAATTCAATTTTCAGAGGAAATTTTTGTATCAGTTTCTAAAGTGGCATATAGATTTACACCTCCCCACAAACAATGGAAGAGAGTTCCCCTTGCTCAACGTCTCTTGTCCAGAATGAGCTGTCACTTACCTATTTTGGAAAATTTGTTCACTGTCAGATGGGGAGCTGGTGAATGTGAAATGAATCTTTTCTCCTTTGTAGACTGTTGGTTTTATACTATAGATGGGCACTTTTGCCTTGCAATAGCTTTTCAGCTTCATGAGATCTATCTAGTAATGCTGTTGTCAGTGCCTGTACTATTGGTGTTGTATTAGAAACGTTGTCTTCTCTGCTAGTGCACTGAAGGTATTTCCCCACTTTCTCTCTGTCAGGTTCAGCGTATCTGGTTCTATGCTGAGATCCTTGATCCAACTTACTTGATGCTTGTGAAGGTGATAGATACGGATCTACTTGCATTATTGGCATGCATGCAGACACCAAATAGGCAGACCACAACCATTTTATGAAGATGGTTCCTTTTGCAAGTGTAAAGGTTGGCTTCTTTATCAAAAATCAGGTGTCCATATATGTGTCAGTTTGTTTATTATCTTCAATTTGATTCCACTGATTAACAGGTTCTTTTGTATGTCAATTCCATGCATTTTTAATACTAAGCTCTGTAGTTTAGCAAGAAATCAGGGCTGGTGATACTTCCAACATTCAGCTATTGTTCAGCATTGTTTTAGCTACTTTTTCACCATATTAAGTCAATAATTGTCCTTTCAGGGTCTATAAAGAATTATATTGGACTTTTGTGAATATTGTGCTGAATGTCCAGATTGTTCTTTGTTAGGCTGACCATTTTTTACTACGTTCTACAATCTTACTGACCCATGAGCATGGGAAGATCTTTCCATCTTCGGATATCTTTTTTCAATTTTTTTTTCAAGGACTTGAAATTTTTGTTGTATGCAGGTCTTTAATTTTCTTAGATAGAGTCACCCCCAAGATTATTTCTATAATTTGTCACTACTTTGAAGGGTGTTGTTTCCCTGATTTCTTTCTCAATCTGTTTATCATTTGTTAATAGGAGGGCTACTCATTTTTTTTTCTTTTTAGTTATATCCAGTAACTTTACTAATGATGGTTATCAGTTTAATTTTTTTTCTGTATGATTTTTGGAGTCACTTAAGTATATTTTCATATCATATGCAAATAGTGGTACTTTGACTTCTTCCTTAAAAATTTGTATCATCTTGGTCTTACTTATCTGTCTTATGGATCTAGCTGGATCTTCATGTATATATTGAATTGATACGAAGGAAGAGAACAGCCTTGTCTTGTTCCTGAATTTAATAAGATTGCTTTGGGCTTCTCTCATTCAATTTTATGTTGGTTCTAGACTCTGTAGCTTGCCATTATTGTGTTTACATATGTCCCTTGTATCTCTACAATTTTGAAAGATTTTAATGTCTTTTTGTTTATGGCTAGAGTCCACTATGAATGAGTACATACCATATTCGTTCTTTTTGGGTCTGGGTTATCTCACTAGGATAGGTGTTTCTATTTCCATCCATTTGCATGCAAAATTCAAAATAATCATTTTTTTTTTTACGTCTGCGTAGTACTCTAATGTGTATATATATTCCACACTTTCTTTATCCATTCTCCATTGAGGGGAATCTAGGCTGTTTCCCTGAACTGGCCTTGCCCCCACTATCACACTGATGATTATCTCGAATATCACCATAGAGTCTTCCTCCTGCGGAAGATGGAGATAGAGACAAAGTCCCTCGTCAGAGCAACAGACGAGCCCCCAAGGCCCCAGTTGAAGAGCAGGAGGGAGAAGATCAGAAGGAAAGTCTGGACAGCGAGGGGTTGGTCCCACCCACTGAGACAGTGTGCCTGTTCTAATGGGAGCTCACCAAATCCCAGCTGGACTGGGACTGACTATGAGCATGGGATCAAACCCGACTCTTGAATGTGGCTGAAACTGGGGCTGATTGAGAAGCCATTGATAAAGGCGCTGGAACTTGTTCTCCTGCATGTACTGGCTTTTTTGGGACCTAGTGTATTTGGATGCAATAGCTTCCTAGGTCTGGATGGGAAGGGGGTGTCTTAGACTTAAAAAGGGCAGGCTTCCCTGCCCTCTCTTAAGGAGGGGAGGGGGAAGGGTGAGTGGGGGAGCTCAAAAGGAGTAGAAGGAAGGGAGGAAGTGTAAATTTTTGAATTGGAAAAATAAAAATAAATAAAAAAAGAAAGACTTTTTTCAGGAATGGGAATTGAATTTTGTCAAAAATTTTATCAGTATCCAATAAGATGATAAAGTGTTTTTGTTCTTTTAGTGTGCTTATATGGTAAATTACAAGTACTGATTTTACATGTTGAACTATCCCTGCATCTTTGGGATGAAGCCTATTTCATTATGGTGGATGATCTTTTTAAAGTGTTCTTAGATTTAGTTTGCAAGTATTTTGTTGAGTTTTTCCTATCAATGTTGTTAAGGGAAATTGGTCTGTAATTCTCTTTCTTGTTGAATCTTTGTATTGTTTGGGTATCAGGATGATTGTGTCCTCATAAAATGGATTTGGCAATCTTCCCTCTGTTTCTATTTTGTGGAATAATATGAGAAGTATTGATATCAGGTCTTCTTTGAAAGGATGGTAGAATTCTGCTGTAAAACCATCTGACCCTGAGCTTCTTTTAGGTTAGAAAACTTTTAATAGCTTTTTTATTTCCTTAAAAGTTATGAGTCTACTTAAATTGTTTATCTGATCTTGATTTATCTTTGTTAGTGTTATCTATAAATAAAAATGTCTATTTCTTTTAGGTTTTCCAATTTTGTGGAATACAGATTTTTGAAGTATAACCTAATTATTCTTTCAATTTCCTCAATGTTTGTTATTTTGTCTTCTTTTGCTTCTGATTTGGTATGCTCCTGTATCTTTTAGTTAGTTTGCATAAGTGTTTGTCTATCTTGTTGATTTTCTCAAAGAACCAACTCTTTGTTTCATTGATTGTTTGCATTGTTCTCTTTGTTTCTGTTTTATTGATTTCAGTCCTCAGTTTGATTATTTCCTGTAGTCTACTTCTCTTGTGTGTGTTTGCTTCTCTTTATTCTATAGCTTTCAGATGTTTTGTTATGTTATAGCATGAGATCTCTCTAGTTTCTTTATGAAGACACTGAGTGCTAAGATTTACTCTTTACACTGCTTTCATGGGTCCCATTAGTTTGGGTATGTTGTGCATCATTTTCATTGAATTCTTGGAAGTATTTAATTGATTTCTATTTCTGCCTTGACCCAGTGGTAATTCAGTAGAGAGTTGTTCAGTTTCCATAAGTTTGTAGGCTTTCTGTTTATTGTTTCTGTTGTTGTTACAATACTACTTTAATTAATCCCCTTGAAATGGAGTTCTCTTTCTAGTGCCTTCTGTTGGACTGGATTTGTGGAGAGAAATTATTTGCTTTGACTTCGTCATACAATATCTTGTTTTCTCCATTTTTATCTTGTTTCTTCTCCATTTTTAATGATTTAAAAGTTTGCTGGGTTATAGTAGTCTGGACAGGCATCTGTGCTTTCTTAGAATCTTCAGACATTTGTTTTCTATTACTTCTATTCCTGTTATTCTTCAGTCTGCTATTTTCACAGTACCCCCCAATTTTCCTGGATGTTTTCTGGCCAGATATTTTTAGATTAACATTTTTGGAGGAATATATCTATTTATTCTCTCATATCTCCTATAACTGATATTCTCTCTTCCATCTCTTGCATTCTGTTGGTGATGTTTGCATCTGTTATTCTTCTTGCTTACCTAGATTTCCATCTCCAGACTCCCCTCTGTTTTCTTTCCTCTATTCTATTTTATTTCCAGTTTTTGAGCAGTTTTATTCATTTTTTCTTCTGTTTGGACTCTTCTTGGCTCCCTTGGATTTCTTTTTTTGTTTGTTTGGTTGTTTTTTTTGCTTTTTTGAGACAGGGTTTCTACATGTAATAGCTTTGGCTGTTGTGGAACTCCTTCTGTAGACTAGGCTACTCTTGAACTCACCAAGATTCACCTGTTTCTCCATCCAGAGGCCTGGGATCAAGGACTGGATTTTTTTTTTTTTTGCACCATCAACATATGCATTTCAAGGACTCCAAAGACTCAATTTATTTTTTTTTTTCTGGTAAATGAACATGTTGGACATCTTTTCAGAGATTAATTTTTCATTAATATACTTTATAATTGAAATCATATTTAACCATTCAAATTCAGACACAATGATGAAATGAAAACACTGGATATACTCAGAGTTCTACTCAAGGTTTGCTGCAGCCCTCTAGTTCTAAATCGCTATGTGATTTTTCTATTGTCTAATAGTTACTATGCACCCTGACTTACAAATAGTGAGACACCTAATCTGTATGCACAAGATAAAACCTTTATCTCAGTGTAAGCATTCTCATATGACCTCCAGGATCATTAGTGTCAGGAGTTTCTAAAGAGATTGAATATAGAAATAGGGCTTAAATATTTTTTACCAAGTTTGTCATGTAGCCTCATTGTGGGATTTATTATGGTATAAACATGTTCAGGCATATGACAACATCCTATTAGAAACAGGCACTGGAGACTTATTAGCCATATTAGCTAGAGCATGATGAAGTTGTACACTGGCTGACATGTCAAGGTAAGGACTTTGTGTAGGAAATACTGGAACATAGATTCTGAGATTGGGGGTCTAAGTGATATTTCATACAAATTTAATGCCAGGTACTTAAGAGCCATTGCATCCTGTATTTTCATAAGATGATCTAGTAAATTGTCATTATTCACAGATCGAGAAGCAGCTTTTATTTTAAAACAAGTATTACCACCTTAGGACAGACATACTTTACCAATATCCTGACCAGTAAGTCAGCCACACTGTGAGAAGGAAATATATATATATATATATATATATATATATATACATACATAAGGTTATAAAATAATAGAAGGGACATAGTAGAACTTAAATTTCTACAATAAGTCAGATTAAAACTCTTAAGAATAGCAATATGTATAAAGAACAATCTCTATATGTTAATATTCAATGTGAATAATACTCAAGTTGAGCTGTTCTAAACCTTGTTCAGAGAAACTTATTTCTGAAATTAACAGCAGTAATTGTAGAGGTACAAATTGGTTAAAGTCCTGAGAATAAGTGATTGTTGCATTCTCAGCCTAAATGGAACATCTTTTCAAGCTCTTCTCCTCAAATCTCATGGAATGTAACACATGAGGAGAGAGAATATAAGAACCAGAAGATGTGGAAAAGTACTATGAAATCTGTCCCCTGTACATGATATGTCTATTGCACTCATGAATGGGGAGGGACTCACAAGGACTCACTCAGGGTTGTAAAGCTATTAGTAATTGATAGATATGAAAGAATTATCCTTTTCTTGTTTTCTTTTGTGTGTGTGTGTGTCTGGTTTTTTTGAGACAGGGTTTCTCTGAAGTTTTGGAGCCTGTCCTGGAACAGTTCTTGTAGACCAGGTTGGCCTCAAACTTACAGAGATCTGCCAGCCTCTGCCTCCCAAGTATTGGATTAAAGGCATATGCCATCACTGCCCAGCTTAAGAATCATTCTTTTTAGTGAGTGTTTCCACTTATAGGTTTCCCCTTATTGTGGTGAATGATCCAACAACCACTGTTCATAATTGAACATTATTTGTGTTTAGGTGGGGTA
The DNA here is from genome assembly GCF_903992535.2 of Arvicola amphibius. Taxonomy (NCBI): domain Eukaryota; kingdom Metazoa; phylum Chordata; class Mammalia; order Rodentia; family Cricetidae; genus Arvicola; species Arvicola amphibius. The sequence goes on from NC_052047.1 coordinate 59,794,203, forward strand.
ATAATGAAAATGAAAACATGGAGTTTGTAAGAAGAAAAATATAGTGTAAGATTACAAGAGAATTTATAGGAGAAAAAACATGGAGTGCATATGAAAATATTTCATTGTATATTTGTAAATTGTCAATAATAAGCAAAAGTATTGTGACACAAGATAATATATTTAAAACAAATAATCAGGTTGTATCATTTATTTCAAAACAGTAAGTAGGACGTGATTCTCTTTTCCCAGATGTTTGGAAGACCGAGCAAGGAGAATCTCTAGAATCCAGAAATTCCAAGGCTATTCAGGGCAGACTGTGTGAGCTGCTATGAGTATCAAGTCAAATCAAGAGAGTTTATCTACAAAATGAAGAAAGTTTCCCAATTTCAAATATGCTATATCCTTCTGCAATTCCTTCCTAAGCCATTTTAGTCATAGACACGATATTGACCAAGAGAAACTTTGGATTCCCTTGAGAAAGAATCTGCTACACAACTTCAGCAGCTAGAATGGAATCTTCCCATAAAGGAAATTGGGGGCATCTATTCATCTACTGCCTACTGAGAAAAAAGATGAAGGAAATATTTCACTTTGTCAGACAGATCATGATCTGAGATAACATGGAAATTGGAAAACCCAAATCATTTTCATGGGCACCACTAAAAGAGAGAAACATAGGTAACCAAGAGATATATGGAGCCGGGCGGTGGTGGCGCACGCCTTTAATCCCAGCACTCGGGAGGCAGAGGCAGGCGGATCTCTGAGTTCGAGGCAGCCCTGGTATACAAGAGCTAGTTCCAGGACAGGCTCTAGAAACTACAGGGAAACCCTGTCTTGAAAAAAAAAAAAAAAACAAAAAAAAAAAACAAAAAAAAAAAAAAAACAAAAAAAGAGATATATGGGCTCATAGCCAAGTTCAGCATTAATAACAGGTCCCTGAGTCTTTGGGCCTTCTTGATTATTCGCCTTTAAGTCCCAGAGTATACATATGAACAACCCTAATTCTTGTTGATTACATTTGTTTTTTGTTTTTTTTTACTAATACTGGTAAAAAATGTAAAGTACATTCAGCAGACATGTGTTCTTAGTTTAGATGCTTGATCTTCTCTGGAGTTAACAATTCACTCTTTTGATGTTGTTATATGGTTGCTATCTGGTTGTTATATGGCTCTTAGGAAAATTACTGATGGCCCATAGTCTAGTAAATGGATAAGTGATTACTTATTCCATGGGTGACATGACTGGGGTGGGCTTATTTCTAATGAGATGATATTGGGACATGGTAAAACCCTCATAAGATAAGAATTAGTGGAAGCTGAAGTGCTGTCATGGAAAAAAGGTAATGAAGGTCTTCCAGGACTTTGTAAGTTCCTAAAGCCAGATACCTCAGATCAGTGGGAAGTGACTAAAAGTCAGAGGTGCTGTTTGTGTGTTTTGCCTTCTGAACTGTGACTCACACAAACCTATTATTCTAATAATGGATGTAAGCTAAAGGATCTTGTTAAAACAAAAAAAAAAAAAACCAAACAACAACAAAAAAAACTAGGTGATAATAAAGAAGATGAAGAATGATGAAGAATGTTAAATGATTTGTGTCTGAGATATTTCAACTTTTAATTTTATTGGAGTGTAAACCCATGAGAAGTTAGGAAGTACCATTATATAATAGTTTTATTTGAGTATTGATGTCATTTTTATTTGCCCCATAGATGGTAAACTAAGATATATAGAGGTTAATGCCAAGAAAAATATTTACTATAGACTTTTCCTATGGTATGTGCTTTGAATCATTACATCCATCTGAAATTTGTAAGTTAAAACCAAGACAAGGTTCAGCTAAGTAGCTGGATGCAAGATTAACCAAAATAAATAAATAAATAGCCTTCCCATATGCAAATGACAAAACAGACTGAGAAAGAAATCAAGTAAACACACCCTTTGCAATAATGAAAAATAGTATAAATATGTTGGGGTGACTCTAACCAAGAAAGTTAAAGAAGATATCAGAAGACAGGAAGATTGCCCATGCTCATGGATCAGTAAGATTAATACAGTAAAGATGGCCATGCTATCAAAAGCATCTAGAGATTCAGAGCAATCCCCATCAAAATTCCAGTACAATTATTCACAGATCTTGAAAGGACAATTTTCAGCTCCATATAGAAACACAAAAATACAAAATAGCCCAAACAATCCTGAATAATAAAATAACTGCTGGAGGTTTCAGCATCCCTGACCTAAATTGTAATATAGAATTATCATAATAAAAAACATGGCAGGCGTAGGGTTCAGTCTCCTCAGGTTGGTATTCTAGACCTGTTGATTCTACAGTGATGGCCTTACCCCATTTCAGGAGTGAATGGAGGTTGGGAAGAGGAGGTAATGGGGAGGTAGAGGAGGGAACTGAGTGGAAACTGGAGTTGTTATGCAGAAAAAAGTAAAATATTAATGAAAAAGGAAAAGAAAAAAACTGGCTTTTCCCCTAAAAACAGACCCACACCGAACAGTGGAATCAATCGAAGACCAGATGTTAAATCCACACACTTATGTACATCTGACCTTTTCATAAAGACCTATAGAAATACATACAGGAAAAAGACAGTTGCAGCTTCAAAAACTTTCATTGGTCAAACTGGATGGCTGCATGATAGAACAATCCAAATAGATCTGTATTTATCACCCTGCACAAAACCCAACTCTAGATTGATCAAAGACCTCAACATAAAAGCAGATACACTGAACCAGACAGAAGAGAAAGTGGGGATTAGCCTTGAACACGTGTTGCAAAGGAGGAAAACTTTCTGAACAGAAACACTGATAGCACAGGCACTAAGATACAAAATTAATAAATGGGACTTTATGAAACTAAAATTGTGTTGTAAGGAGAAGTACATTTTCAACAGGACAAAAAAAATTACAAAATGAGTAAAAGATTTTCACCAAATTTATATCAAATTAAAATTCAAAATATTAAAAGAATTAAAAAACTAGATGTAAGTAACATACACTCCTATTTAAAAATGGGTATAGGTCTAAATAGAGATTATGAATAGAGGAATTTCAACTGGTTGAGAAAACACTTTAAATGTTCAAAATCTTAACCATCAGGGGAAATGCAAATCACAACTACTTTGGAAACCAACTCTACACCTGTCAGAATGACGGAGATCGAAAACACAGGTGACAGCTCGTGTTAAAGCAGGGAAATGCTTTTCCATTGCTGGTGGGACTGCAAACTTGTATGCAAACCTGTACAGAGGGACTATGGAAATTTATTATTGCAGTTTCTCAGAAAATTAGGAATCACTTTACCCCCCAAGACTGAGATATACTATTCTTAAGCATATACCTAGAGTATGTCCCATCCTACTCAAGGAAACTTGCTTAACTATGTTCATAGCAGCTTTATCCACAAACCACCAGAACCTAGAAACAACCTACATATCACTCAACCAAAGAATAGATAAAGAAAATGTAGTACATTTACTATGGGCATTACTCGTCTTTAAAAAAAATGACATCATGAAATTTGTAGGCAATTTATGGAACAGATTAAAATAAAGCATATACTGAGTAAGGAAAGAATAGATCCAAATAGGCAACCTGGTATGTATTCACTTATAAGTGGATATTAGTTGTGAATAAATAATAAACCTGCTGCAATCAATGGTCCTAAGTAACAAGGAAGGCTTTAAGGGAGATGAATGGGTCTCCCTGTAAAGGGCAAATAGATTTATTTAGTGAGGTAGACAGTGGGAAGGTGGGAATGGGAATAGGAGGAATTTGGAGAGATGAAGGGAGATAGTAAAGGAAAGGTGAATGGAATTGCAGGGCTTTGGGGGACGCAATAGTGGAAATCTTGTGCAAAAGGAAACGTTCTGGATCTACAAGGGTGATCCAAGTGAAGACTCAGTAATAGAGACTATTAAAGCCTGAACCATGTTTATCTTCTGTAACCAGGTATGGCTTTCAGTTCTAGGACTGAAACTTCAACTTTGCCACAAACCCTTCCACTTTCAATTTGACATACCATAAAGTTGTGTTGCGGCAACGGTGACAGAAGCATTCTTGGGCGTAGCCAAGCAATGCCTGTTCTAATTTAAGACCCACACCATGAATTCCTCAAGAGGTAGCCTATGTTGGACACTGCCTAGATGGCAGGAACCAGAGATCCATGTCCAAAGAGAAAGAGAGAGCTCAGATTGGAGATCTCCCAAAAGGGCTTGGGAATCTAATGAAAGAGGACGCAAGAGCTTTGAAAGCCAAAAAAAAAAAAAAAAAAAAAAAAAAAAAAAAAAAAAAAAAAAAAAAAAAAAAAAAAAAAAAAAAAAAAAATGAGGAAACTGGGAGACCATGGCCCTAGGAATCAACTAAGCTGGGCTCATAGGGCTCACAGAGACTAAAGCGGCGATTGCCAAGCCAGTATGAATCTGTACTGGGTCTTTTGCATGTGTATTACGGTTGCTGTCTCGGTGTTTGGGGGGGCTTCTTGACAGTGAGAGTGGGGATGTCTCTGACTCTTTTACCTGCTTTCCTCCTACTGGATTACCTCATCCAGTCTTGATGCCAGGCCCAGGCTTGACAGGTTTATGTCTGCTCTTACTGTTTCTTGTTTTTGCTGTGTCCAGCTGATGTTCCTGCATGGCCTGATCTTCTGGATAGAGACTAAGGTGGGGAGAGAGTGAATCTGGGGGTTGGGGTGGAGGGGGGAACTGAGAGGCCTGGAGGAAGGGGGAGGCTGGAGTTGAGATGTATTGTATTACAGAAGATAAAAATATAAAAATGGAAAGGAGGAGATGGTATTAAGCAGCAGGAATTTGAGGGCAAGACTCTGGTATGTTGGCAGAGTTCTTAGAATGAGATTTCTGTCCTTCTAAAAGCCCAAATGATTATTTTTCTCCGTTATGATGCTTGAAGACACAATTAAAAGGCACTAGTCATAAGAAGTCTCTCACAAGAAGAATAAATCTTCTGGTATCTTTGTTTTGTCCTCTCTCTGTGAAAAATACTATTTGTATTATTTATAAGAGACTCAATCTATGAAAAGTTTCATTGCAAATTAGACTAATAAGACAGCATCCCATCAAAAAGAAATTCAAAACATACTGAGTTTCAGGGCAGAAAGAGACAAAATATTTGCTATTTTTGAAGAAAAGAAATGGGTATAGTGGTCATGAACTTGCCATATACTCTTATTCGTCCAAGGAAGCAGATAGAACCTTTAGTATAGAAATGTATGAATGTTTTCTTATAGAGAAATTGAGATGTTTATGTGTGATTAAGAAAATGGTATTGGAAATTGTAGTTTATCCTCAATTGTAGTTGCAGGATTGATCTATTTGTAGCAATCACCGTAAAAGGGTACACAAAGTTGAGCCTTGAAATATATACCTGGAATCTAGCTTTCATTCACCAGTCTGAGAAAGAAGAATGCAAAGTTAGAACACACCATGGATTACATAGCACAAATTCACAGGACAGCCTATAAAGTTGCAAACATCTGTCCTGCTCAGCATAAACCTACTGTAAAGCTAATGGTATATAGTTCAGTGGTAGAGAATCTGCCTATTATATGAAGGGACCTGAGAATAGTTCCCAATACTGGAAGAATGAGAGAAGGAAGAGAGGGAGAAAGGAAGCACCAGATGTACTAAAGAAGAAAAATAAGACAGAAATAGAGATGGAGTCATGGCTTTAAGGATAGAAGGAGAGGGGATAAGCCAAAGAATGTAGGTAGAGAGTGGAAAATGCAGAAATGCGTCAGGGACTAACCCCATCAACATTCTACCTTTAGTACAATGATGAAAATTAATTTAACCCCAGATTTCTGGAATTTTAAGAAAATAAAGTTGTGTTGTTCTTACCCAGTCAGTACCATGGTCATTTGACCCACAGCTCAGGGAATGAGTGGGATGAGCATTCATTTGTGAATTGTATCACTTTCAATATGTTATTCTATTGTTTTTCAGTATACATCTAATTAAGTTACCTATCATTCATATTTTGCTCATTTGTAATACATTTCCCATTGTCAACACGACATTCTAGAGTTATCCATAGCATACTTGTGTTAATTTCACTTCCTCATTATGTATTTCTTTATCACTCTGAAATTGTACATTTCTTCCTGAAAATTATAAACCATCTCTCTTCTTTGTTTAAAATCTTCCCCTTTTATTAAAAACATAATCTTTTTTCTTACAACGAATTCTGCTTAGTTTTCTTCTCCATTTACTCCCTCCCAGTTTCTCTCCACCTCCCTTCCCAATATACAGTCACTCCTGTTTTGTCTCTCATTAGAAACAACAGATAGTAATGAAACATAAGAAATTAAAACCATCACATTAATGTGGACAAGCCAAATGAACAGTAGGAAAAGAGCTTCAAAGATGTTTTAAGAACATATATTTATTCTCCTGGATATTGGAAGTTGACAAGATCGTCGGGCAAAATTGGGAGCAGGGGGTTGGGAGTCGATTTGGGGAAGGGGAGATGGGGAGAGAGAAGGGAGAAAGAAGGATTGGGAGAGCTTTGGGGAATGGGATAATTGAGATGGAAGAAGAGTGGGATATGGAGCAAGGAACGAGGCTCCCAGCAACAGGGAATTGAAAAACTGAGGCAAGAGGATCGCATAGTCAAATATGACTAGGACTATGGCATGGTTTCTGATGTCACCCTGAGTAATTTACTGAGATCTTGTCTAAAATTAGAAAAAAAAACATAAAGAGTAAATTCAGGTCAGTTGAAGAGTGCCTGCCTCACTGACTCAGGCCCCTGAATCAAGCCTCAGGGCCACACTAACATGAGTATCTAGTGTGGAATTTCCACTCTCCTTTTCCCCAAGGGACGTTTCCAGGAGCTTTGATAATACCTAGATCCAATATTAATAATGGTCTGTTTTTATTTCTCTTGAATTATGTGTGGTATAATGTTATGTGGTCTATATTCAGACACATAAGAAGTTTAAGATAAACAAAACAACAAAAGTTGAGACCATCTTTATACCTAGCTAAAGAACTTGCTTGTCTTCTCTCTTACACAAGCTAACACTAGCTTAGTTTTAGCAATTAAAGGGATTTTCAAGAGCTTGTCCGATCATTCCTTTCTCCTTCAATGGGCTCAACTTTCTCCAGTTCGTACATTATAAAGATAGACATGAATAATCTTCAGTTTTTTATCACATCTTAATGGGAGCAATACAAAACTTTACTCATTGCTCAGAATTCTGAATAATCTTTCCTGTCTAGTTTTATGTCTTGTTTATGATCATGTCCCACAGATGTGACTTATAGTGTACATATGATCAAATCCAAGGTTCTCAAAAAATAGACATTTGCGTAGTAATTCTGATTTGTTTATAAGGTGGTAACAAACACATAGACATTTGTATTTAATTTCTATTTTTTAATATCTGAAAATGGTAAACATAAACTATATATTAACAGGATAATAACTCATAGCTATAATAAGTTATTATTATAAACAAAAATAAAAAATTAGAGGTTTAGTTTTAGTCTTTTAAACTTAAGTTAAATAATACTCACTGAGAGTATTAATATAAAATCTGATATGTACTGCAATACCATAATCATCTAACTCAGTCTTCAGTTTGATCATCATATTAGCTCTATAAATTGTCATGACTGATAGATAAAACTCTGGAATATTATTTATGTTACACATGAAGTACAAAATGAAAGCATAGCATAGCAGCTGTATACGTTTGTAGACCATCCAAATAATAAATCTCTATTAAATCCATTAATACCTGTGAATATACATTATTCTTTATAGCTTTCAGAATGAGAGGTTGATATGTAAATAATTGCAATAGAATGCAATATGTGGTATATTTAATACACTCTGACAATTGCATAGAAAATGTTGAAAGATTCATATAGATGCCTTAGAGAATAATCAGGGATTCCTGTAGAAGATTGTGTCAGAGATCACACGGTGTTTCAAAACAGATTCACTTTTTCCCCTACCTCCGACCATGTATTTGAATTCAGTACTTTTTCTGATCACTGATTGAAATTTGCTTTGACCAAAACTTTCAACAGAGATATTCTGAAGGGAAATAGCTATTGCTATGCGGTTTATATTGTTTCATTAAGTATTGATTTTAACTATCCTTTCTGGAAAAAAAAGAGACATGTGGGTATAAAATGTATCTTCGTAGAAAGCTATTCCAGTTTGAAGCAACCTAACTTGTGGACCAGCAAATACATAAGAGATAAGTCGACTTTGAAAGCATCTTCACTTGCTGTGATTATTTCCGGAATAAAATGAGGTGATGGGGTAAACTGTAAGTTAATAATCTTCACCACAAATCTGAAAATGTAATATTTCCATCTCATCCCCACTGTGTCAGAAACTTTTCCAGTATTATTAATTCAATTCCATTATTGTTGGTGAATTGAAGCTACCTTCCTAGCATGTATAGCGCTTAACTCTGATTATACAATTATTTCTTTCTAAGTAGAATGAAGAGAGATACTCTTGACCTGGTGTGGGTTTTTCATGCTCCTCTGTAGAATTAGCAGGGGTATGAAACAGATAAAGAAAAGCATGCAAAGCCAGGTAATGCACAAAACATCTCCCTTTCAGCCAAGTAGACTCACCCAACCTCAGCATCTGACCTTCACCAAAGAAGATCACTGTGTGTGCTTCCAAGTTGCCACCTCTGCCTAATAAAGAAAATACTGGAGAAAAAGAAAAAAAAGTAACATTTCACCAGTGCAATTCACGTTTTTGTGAACACATGTTATTTTAAAATTCTTCATCCTGGCAGATTTTCATTTTTCAAAAGGCAATGGAAAGTACCAAGGGAGATAATAAATGAATTTCCTTCCCTACAACTATCTATTTTTGACCTTTATCAAAATCCACTTTCTTCACCTTTGGGGAAGAAAAGTGATTCATATCATCTTCTTCAACCAAGAAAAAAATATCTGAGGAAAGAACAAATAAAGGAGCCTTTCATCTGGTCATAAAACAATTATTATTGCACTATTAAGTAACCTACAGAAACCTGGGAGGGGAATGGGGAAACAGTAAATCTCCTTGAAAAATATTCCCAAAGGGTTCATATAAATCAAAGTGTGTATGATTCAGACAGAGAAGCAAGAAAGGCCTCTGGAAACTCAACCCATGAGAATGTCTTGATGGCAGGACCCTAAGGGATTGAAGGAAGCAGATTTCAAGGATTGATTCATCATTATGGTGCACCTAATTATCAGATCACATTTTGTGAATTCACATTGTGAAATGTTTTCAGTAATGTGCCCATGGTGTATTTATTTATTTATTTCTCTTTTCCTAAGAGATTTGCTGTAACAAGTAAGAGAAAGTGCTGTAACAGGGGAAAGAAATGTGTGATGCACTATCAGGCTTTTAACCTGCTTCTTCATCATATCCACCCCTACGACAGAACCCTGAATGGACTATAGAGACTTCCTTTTAGCTTAGTTTTCAGGTACATCCTTGGCATTTTGGTTATGGGTTAACAGTTAATAGTCATAAAGTACTAGTGATGGAGAAGATTGTGTGATTGCTACTAAAATTTCTGGTCTGGTCTTTTCTTATGAATGCGTCTTCTATTAAAATACTGAATAGATTCTATTTAAAAAAAACAGTGAATAAAGGCTACTTAGAGAAAATCTTTAAAAATGAAGCCCATGGTGGATCACACAAGTGAAAAGATCTTGTGAAGATAGGCATATTATTTCTAGTGGTGTTCTTCCTCTTCTGCATCTAGCCATACCCCTCCTAAACATGGACATCTTTAGTGTGTTGGCTAGTTTTATGTCAACTTGACAAAAGCTAGAGTTATTTAGAAAGAGGGAAACCTAATTGAAAAAAAATGTCCCAATGACATTGGTCTGTGGGCACCCTGTGGTACATTTTCTTGATTGAAGAATGATGTGCACAGACCTAGCTAATTACTAGGCGTACCACCATAAGGCAAGAAGGCAGGCTGAGAAAGCTATGAGGAACAAGCAGTCTCACATGGCCTCTGTGTCAGCTCCCATGTTCATGCTCCTGCCTTGTCAGAAGCCATATTTGGGGAGTGACATCTGACATGGTCCAGCCATGATATGTTTGTACATTCCAGAGTAGGAATGTGTGGATGAGAAATGTTAGGTGGAGGAACAGAGATGTGACAGAAACACAGAAAAGTGGGATAGTGCCATGAGGGCAACTCAGTGAATACTGAATACTTAATCTGCCTGAATTTATTTTCCATATGTTTATATATCCTAATCCAAAGGGGGGAAGAAGGCAAAAGACTGCTTTAACACCACACAAAGGATAAGAGCAGTTACTTGCTTCAATACTTGAGACATCAAACCACTATTTCCTGAGTTAGGCATTCTGAGGTTTTGAAGAGGATATGCAGCAAATATACCCTAGACTAAGTAATCGTGTAGGTAGCCACTCCTATGTCATGTTTCCTATTTTAAAAACGAAGAAGCAGGAAAAAAGCTTGAATTCTCTGTCCCTTTGATCAAATGGAACAGGTCCACCTCTACGGGTCATCTTAATGTCCAAAACACCAAGTAACCATACCCCAGGTCAAGATATATTTTTGTAGCCACATCTGTTGTCCAAAAATTTTGAAGCGTAAAAATAAGCTCAAACTCTCTGACCTTTAGCCAAGGTGGGCAAGACTTACATCTGTGGGCACCCACACTGCCTCCAGTTTCTGTCCTGGCTTCCATCTTATTGGCTGATTCTCACATCTTGCTTTAAACCCATATTTAGTAATCTGGGTAGCACCACGAGTTGTGGCTTACCAGGAGAGATCTTAACCTGTGTCCATCTCGGAGAGCAGCAGCATGGAGACTCCCTATGGCGAATGCCTGAAGCGTCTCCCCCACTCTACTTCCTTGTTCCCACAATTCTGTTCTGTCTACTCCACCTACCTAATTTTCTGTTCTTAAAGGGCCAAGGCAGTTTTCTTTATTAATTAACCAATGAAAGAAACATAGACAGATAACTCTCCTCCATCATTTCCCCTTTTTCTGTTTAAACAAAAAAGAAAGGCTTCAACTTTAACATAGCAAAATTACATGTAACAAAACAGTTATCAAGCAAGAATTACAGTTACAATATTTAAATCTATTTTATCTTTTATCATAACTAAGGAAAACTATAACTATTGAACCATTCTTCAACTCCATCAAAGACTCCAGAAGGATATAAGACTACCTAAATAAACAAGAAGTAAGTAACTTTCAAACTCTAGAAATGACAGAGACAACTCGCTGCCTGGACAGTCACCCAAAGTTTCTCCGTACCGTTGGGACATCCATCTTCAGCCTTCAGGCCCATAGTGTCCAGCAGACTTTTTCATGAAGCAGGAAATTCCAAAGACAGTTCAGTCACTTTCTGCTGTGTCCTGCAGAACGTCTCGCAGACTCTTTCATGAATCAGGAACCCCAAAAGGCCATCTCACCTTTAGGCAAGTTCAGCAGTCCTCTTTCTGTGGGTTCCTGTGTCCAGTTTATGCAACAGTCCAGGCAAGAGCAGTTCCTTGCCCAAATGGCTAACAAACTCCATAAGTAGCCTCTTCGATGCCCATCTTCCTCTCGAAGTAGATTGGTGCTGCCAGGAGCAGACGTGTCTCATTGTCATGAAAAACCCTAAGTTATTAAAACATTAAATGCCATATTCTGCAGTCTTTGAAAGATATGAAGAATGTCTATCTAACTGAAATATATCTCTACATATCTAGAAAATCTAATAACATGACTACAAGCTTAACTATTATCAATGATTATCCATTAACAACCTATATTTCCTAATTATACATTACAGTTTTTAAAATGAACTACAATCACAATAGCTTAATCAAGATCAGAAATACATATACATATAACAAAATTGACCTTAAAATCTATACCAATGCAAATTCATATCTATATCATCTCCCCCTTTAAATGTAAAAGAACATTTATAAGCAATATTTGGGAAAATGGGCGCAGCTTTTTCTCTCCAAACTGCTTCCTGCTGAATGGGGGCGCTGTTATTTAGGTCTTTCATGGTGTAACCTGTGTGCTAGGTTCCTCTCAGTTGGCAGTTGAGTGAAGTAATTTTTTGAAGATGTTCATAGCAACCTTTCAGGGGGGCGTGGTCTATCATACCATATTGGGATAGAAGCAATCCACAGAGTCTCGTCCTCTGTGAAAACAAAAGAAGAAACTCTTTTCCAAAGCATCATGTTCTTAGATCCAAATCCTGAAGTCATACCGTTAAGATGTCCATTCTGGTCTAGACTGGCAGCCCATATAATGAAATGTCTCTCTGTACTTAGCTCCTTTACAGTCAAAAAAATCAAAGAAAACACAACAAAATACATAATCCAGACTCTCTGTGAATTTTCCATTTTTACGTGGCTTATTTTTACTCTATCACTTTACTTCTTTTAATCTATAACTATCTGTACTCTGTCTCTTTAAAGACTTTAACCTTTTCTTTTTAAGGCATTAACTTTATTTTCTATATTTTTTTCTCTCTTTTAAGCCTACGTGAGCCATTTAAAGGCCTTCTATGTCTGAATCTTTTCTATTGTGAATCTGTAATTTTTTACTATCCAGGAGCACTTCTTAAAAGGTTAACCACTTCTTAAAATAATACGGTACTGCCTGTTTACAGCCAAGTCTAAACCTTAACTGCGCTGTTATCATGGTAATTACGATAGTTCCTGCCTGAGATCAGCACAATTCAGCATGGCTGAGCAGAGCCAAAGGCCGCTCCTGCCTCAGTCATTTGGTGCCCCTGAGCCGCACACAGTTACAGGCACACAGCAGTCCACATTGGAGCCGCACTCAGCAGTTTAATTCCGAGACTGAGCATGCAGCACAGAAACTCTTTTAATCCAAGTTACAGCCAAATCAGATGCGCAGAGCACTGCGCAGACTGAAAACACCTCTCTCTCTATGGCGGCAGGAATCCGCAAACGCTGTCCCGCTCGCCTAAGCCTGATTCCGCCATCTGCCCAGGTGCAGGCGGGGAGCAGTGAGCCATTGGCATGGTCTCAGAGTACTTTCTTTCCGATACCAAGTGGGCAAGGTTTTTAAGTGGATTTAGTGACCACGTTGGAGCGCCAATCTGTAGTGGGAAGCGGCGGGGCTGTGTCCCGCCACCCGGCAGCCGGCTAGCTTTACACCCGAAATAATTACACGGAAACTGTATTCTTTTAAAACACTGCCTGGCCCATTATCTGTAGCCTCTTATTGGCTGATTCTCACATCTTGCTTTAACCCATATTTAGTAATCTGGGTAGCACCACGAGTTGTGGCTTACCAGGAGAGATCTTAACCTGTGTCCATCTCGGAGAGCAGCAGCATGGAGACTCCCTATGGCGAATGCCTGAAGCGTCTCCCCCACTCTACTTCCTTGTTCCCACAATTCTGTTCTGTCTACTCCACCTACCTAATTTTCTGTTCTTAAAGGGCCAAGGCAGTTTTCTTTATTAATTAACCAATGAAAGAAACATAGACAGATAACTCTCCTCCATCAGAGGAGTGTGATCTGAGAGCTGAAGGACCAAGTAGACATTCTCTTCGCCAAGTTTATTTTGGACCTGGTGTTTTATCACAGCAGTAGAAACCTTAACAGTGAGAACAAGGGAGTCTGCTTGAGACTGACCTAGGCACTCTGCATATATGTTACAGTTGGTTGGCTTGGTACTTTTATGGGACTTCTAACAGGAACTGTCCCCAACTCTTTTACTGGCTTTGGGGATACTATTTATCATACTGTGTTGCTTTGCCCAGTCTTAATACATGCGGAGGTGCTTAGTCTTGCTGCAACTTGATATGCCATATTTCATCGATACTCATACGAGACCTGCCCTTCCCTGAATGGAGACAGAAAAGGAGAAGATTGGGGGAGTGCAGTGGGCAGGAGGGGGAATGAGGAAGATTGACTGGGAGGGTAGAACTGCGGGGAGGTTGAGGCCTAGATGTAAATTAAATAGATAAATAAAACAAGAAAGAAAAAAATGTATTATCAGGGATACTTCAGAGCCAGCAAGGCAGGTGCTAAGAGCCCATGTGTTTTCCTGGAAGCATCTGCAAGAGTAGGTCAGATGAGCAGGCTCTAGTGGCCTACACCAGGATCTACTGAAGGTGAATAAATAGCTGCAAACATGGGAGATAAACTATGACCTCCTCAGGTCTCTGAGGGCTTTACTGAGCTGCTACTCTGCCTTAAAGAGGGTACAAGTTCCTGGTCAGATGGACATCAGACACTGATTCCCTAATCTTCCCTTTCATTGTACCATTAATATGTCCCTGAGATAGTGAGACAAAGAGTGCCCCTTCAGCCTTTCTATAAGAGTTCTAATACTATGATAAAACCCTACCTAAAGATCTAAGCACCTCCCAAGCTATGACCATCCTAGCACCATCACCTTGGTGATGTGAATTTGAACAATACATTCAGATGATTCTAAACAAAAACATGATCAGAACTTTCATACAATATTTATATAGTATATAGACATATCAAAGAGGAAGTTTGCAGTGTGAGGACAAGCAGGGATTAGGGAAAAGTTTCTATATGAAACAAAAACATATATTTTGAATAAATATAGTCTATGTTTGTTATCTACATATATGTGTATGCATAACCACAATATAATTATTAGAAATAAATCAAATTGCTTAGAAAAAAAGAGTAATTTGTGTCTTACTTCTAAAGTCAAATTAGATAGCAGTACATGTGGAATTATAACACCAAATCATTAATAAAATTTAAAAATGAATTTAACTAGAACTTAATTACATTTCAAGAAGTATATAATAGGTAGTGTTCATAAACCCTTTTGGAGTAAATGATGTAAGATTCCCCTTTGTATGTTGTGATTACCATTAATCACATTCTTTATTCAAAGAAAGCTGGTTTGAGTCTATAGCAAGGCAGAATTTAACTAGTCAGGGAAAACTAAACTGAATGCTGGGAGGAAGAAGGTGGCCTTGGAGAGAAGTCATGTAGACATCCCAGAGACAGATGCCAGAACTTTACCCGGTAAGCCACAGCCACGTGGCAATACACAGATTACTAGAAATGGGTTAAATTAAGTTATAAGTATTAGCCAATAAGAAGCTAGAGCTAATGGGCCAAGAGTGTTTTAAATAATATAGTAAATAATATAGTTTCTGTGTGATTATTTCAAGGTGGAGCAGCCAGGAACCAACAAGCATCCTCCCCCAACAAGTAAATAAGTAATATTTGTCAGAAGGAAAATAGAAGACATTTTGCTTTTTACTGTTACACAGATGTCAATTTACCTTAGATTTTGACACTTTCAAACTGACATGTCTCCTATAACTCTATTCAGACATATTCCAATAAAACTCCACTTTAAGGAGGGTGTGATTAAAATTTCTAAGGGGAAATAATATAAATGTACTATGGTTATTTTGTTTGTTTGTCAAAACAAGTATTGGAAAAATGAAAACCTAAAAAGTGACCATCTATTTTTGCAAATAAAGATTTATTTGAACACAGACACATCAAGTAATTTACATATTGCTGACTGAATGAAGCTTTCTTTCTGAGACACAATAATAGAGTTGAGTATCCTAGGCAAATATACTGTTTTATGCTAACTTGAACTATTTACCATCTAGTCATTTAGAGAAAGTTTGTAGACTGCCCTTACAACATTAAAATATTATTAGCTTTAGATTTTTCTAGTTGTTGGAAGCAAAGAACACTGGGTCAGAAGCCAACAGTAGGTACATGTATTTTCATCAAGATTATTCAAATTTACCAAGTATCATTTTTTTGTCTTTTTTATTAAAATTATATTTCTTGATTGTTTTTTACATCTGAAAAATGATAAAAACCTATAATTTTTGATGAGTGATCTCACACCTGGGGACATAGGTCAATAACTAACTTGGAATGGCATGGACCCATTAATGAAGTGTGATCCTAATTACACTTAACATTAAAAACCTGGAGTCAGATATCAAGAGTAACATCAGAAAGATCAGAGAAGTAGAGCAGCCAGCCACCAGAGACTTCTTATCCATATAAAATCTCTGACTGAATCGAAGGTATCCTGTCTCTATGAATACTCGGACTGGATGGGGCTGATACCCTGTCTCCACCTGCCTTATAATCCTGGCTCCACCTCCCCAGTTCTGGAATTAAAAGTGTGTGCCTCTAGAGTACTGGGATCAAAGGCATGAGATTCCAAGTACTGGGATAAAAGATGTGAGCAGTTTGGCTCTGTTTCTCTTAGAGACTGGTTCAATCTTGCATATCCCAGAGTGACCTTGAACTCCTAATATTCCTGCTTCCTCCTCCCAAGGATTAAAGGTGTGTGCCACCACTGCCTGGCTTCTGTGGTAAACTAGTGGCTTAGCTCTGCCCTCTGATCACCAGGCAAGCTTTATTTGTTAGAATACAAACACAATATCACACAACACATAAAACTCTTTTTCTTAGAAGTATTCTTCCTGTGGAAGATTGTTGAGTTGTCTACGGTATGGAGGGAACTGTGTGCATAAAGGAGGGTGGTGTACTAGAACCTCTTTTCCAAATGTTCCCAAAGACAGTTTGCTCTCTGTTTTTAGGTACAGAAAGTAAAATGAACCACTGCTTGACTGGGTCTTTTATTCAAGTTTAATTAGTCAGATTATGCAACTAAGCAGATGTTCTATTTTTATAACTAACACGGCTCTAGACACTTTATCATGCACAAAGACACTTTCTATTAATAGTCTTCATCTTTGCTTTCAGTTCCAATTTCATAAGTTTTCTGGGCCTCAGCTTATATACTCTGTTTAAATGCCTATTCTTAGAGTATCACCTTGAGGTTCACCTCATAATTTTGTGAGGGCTTCTGAATCCAATCCAAGAATCATCCAAATGCATTCTCACCCCCACCCACCTCTAATTGAGGAATAGGATCAATAAAAGTCACCCTGGTGCTGTGTTCTAAATTCAGATGTTAATAATTTGAGGTGACATTCTCATGAGTGTTCTTGGAAGGATGCATATGTCTGCCCTTTCTGCCTTCTAAAGTCCCAGTGCAACCTCTGCATCCTGGCAAGTCCCTACACAGTCCAAAGTGTTCTGCCCTCTATACCTTGAATTTCTTAAAATGTCAAAAAAAAAACCACCATGGATTTTATATTATCTTTAACTGTGTTGTAGATGAACTTATATGATCCATCTTATGTAAATAATAATCCCATTTGAGGGTTTTTCAACATGAATCTTATAAAAATAAAATGGATCATATAAATTAATCTAGGTAACTGGGATATCTGGTCACTCTCCTTATAGATATTTTCCTACAGGCTACTTGCTGGATGTGTATCCTCATTGTGACTGTGGTGACACTGCATACTCTTTAGTGCTATGTTTAATTCCTAACACAGGATCTTGCATCCTGTTTAAGATAAAGCCAGCAGTGGTGTGACCACAAAAAGAAAAACCCAAAATATGTAAGTGTGGTTGTCCACAAAATATTTGAAGGTCTCAAATACTCAAAAAGCTATTTTGCTGGAGACTTCATGAATCAAAAAAAATTTCAGTTTATTGAGCATCCTACGATGATTACCCAATATTCCTTAGGAATTATTTAGCATATGTAATTATTTTAATCAGAGTATAGCCTGCTAAAAATATTTACTAGCTTTAAACCTGCCAACTACAACTCCTCATAGGAAGTACATTTGCACTTATGCCCACGAAATCCACTGCCTTACTCTCTCTCTCTCTCTCTCTCTCTCTCTCTCTCTCTCTCTCTCTCTCTCTCTCTCTCTGCCTGCCTCTTCTGTGCCCTTTGTGTGGCATCCAGCCTGGCTATGTATCTCTATCTACAATTCTGAAAAGCTCAGACTTAAGTGGTTTGTTCCTACCACTGGGGACCAAGATAATGAGAACATAAGAAGGGTCTCAGACATGTGCTCTCTCTCTCTCTCTCTCTCTCTCTCTCTCTCTCTCTCTCTCTCTCTCTCTCTCTTTCTCCTCTCTCTATCTATCTTTTCTGCTTAAGCTTGTCGTTATTTAGCAAAGAAGAGTAGTTACCAAATGAGTGACTAAGAAAAACAAAGAATTGTATTTAATATGCCTCTCAAAGTTTCAGAAAAGCACAATTTAAACTATAATTCAGGAAGGAAAGGTTGCGGATATTTGTTAATGAAATCACCTAATCTTCACCACTTCACTATAAACTTGGTTAATAATATCTGCTCTCAAGGCATAGTTTAAACCATACTACTATACACTGTATATTTAGAATTTTATAAGATAAGGATTAACCAAATGCTATTTTTAGTTGAATGCTGGTGTTAAGATTTCATTTGAAATGAGAAGCCAGAGCATTGGAAGACAGAAATGATAGTATCTATGAGATTATTGACTTAATTAGAAGTTTAAAATGGTATGGGCAAACTTAAAGGGCATATACATATGACAGTTTGGGAAAATAGTATTGGACTTAACCTCCTACTGTAATTAGCCAGAACATTTTTGAAAAATATAAAAAAATGTTTTAGGCAATATAAATCAAACTCTGAGAGAAAAGAAATGAATAAAATTAATTACTCTATGTTACAGTCTGGGTGTGCTATTTGGAATATAGAACTGAAAATGGAGGTTTCTGTTGAGAAGACAGCAATGGGGAATTTGAGAAGGCTAAAGTATTTTCAATTATGAAGAGAGGAAAGGGGCACTATTTCATACATACAGGACTTCTGAAAATTCAAAAAAACCAAATGAAAATTATCATCAAATTGTTAATGAAAAATTCCAGGAGTGGGAGCTAGAAAGATGGCTAACTCAAAGTCTTGGGCACTTACTCAAAGGATGTTCCATCCTACAATAAGAACATTTGCTCAGCCATATTAATTGTGGCTTTATTTATAATAGCCAGTAACTGGAAACAACTTAGAAGTCCCCCAACAGAGAAATAGATATCAAAAATGTGGTACTTTTACAATGGGGTTTTACTCTGCTTTTAAAATTATGACACAATGAAATTGCAGGCAAATGGATAAAACTAGAAAAAATATCCTGAGTCAGATACCCCATACACAGAAATATAAACATGGTATGTCCTGAGTGTAAAGAATAGAAAAGATTTTATGGGCAGATTGGGAACAAGTCAGGAAGAGGGACCAGGTAAGGGGTGGGTTGGAGAAAGCAATTGAGGGGAAACATAGCTGGAATAAGGGGGTGAGATTTGAAGTGGTGTGGAAACCTACTGCTGTGGAAGCTTTTTGTTTTCTAAGAATGTGATCCTAATGAGGATTCCTAGAAATCAGGATATGGATATAATCTTATCTGGTCATCTCTCATAACCATGCCAGGCTTCCAGTGGTGGGACTGGATGGCATTCAGTTGAGGTGTTGGCCAAAGGGGTCCCAGAGAAATCCTCAAACAACCCAGACTGTTGCTAAGGCAAAAGTTTGTTCTCCACAAAATTACAGCAAGGCCCTATTTTCAAGGACAACACTCACACAACTCATTGAACATGGAGAAGTAGAACTGGTGCCTACATGGAGCCCTCATCCTTGGGTTCTAGTCTCTTGATGCAGGAACGTACTCTTCAGGCTACCGAAAGAGAAATGTGGACATGAACACAGTCATGAGATTTTAACACTACAGTCTGTCTTCCTGAAAAGTATGTTAGGGCAATGGTGGCCCAGAGCTTCTGAGAGTAGACAACAAACGTCTGACTTAGGATCTCACCACAAGAAGAAACCTACTCCCAATACTGTTTGAGTAAGCAAGAACTAGAGGCCAGTTAGCACAGAGGC
The DNA here is from genome assembly GCF_903992535.2 of Arvicola amphibius. Classification (NCBI taxonomy): domain Eukaryota; kingdom Metazoa; phylum Chordata; class Mammalia; order Rodentia; family Cricetidae; genus Arvicola; species Arvicola amphibius. The sequence continues at coordinate 59,813,978 of NC_052047.1, forward strand.
AGACCTATGGTAAAACCAAAAACTACTGACCATTTCTTAAATCAGTAAAATGATTCCTAATAATACTCTATCACAGTCATAGATCAATGCCTTATACAATAATTATCAGTGAGGCTTCCTATGGCAGCAGATAGGGACAGCTACAGAGACCCACCACCAGACATTTTTCAGAGAGAACGTCTACAGTGCAGGGCTCTGTCAAATCCGACCCCTCATAGCTTAGTGAATCCTGTGAAAGAGGAGGTGAGAAGAGTGTACGAAACAATGGAGGTAGAGGACATCAGGAGGAAAGGCCCTCTGAATCAATCAACTAAGCATGGTGCATATGAACTCACAGAGACCATAACAACAAGCACAGAATATACATGGTTCTTTACAAGCTTCTCTGCATAAATATTCTAGCTATTATCTGAGTGTTTTTATGAGACTCCTGACTGTGAGACTGAATGTATCTCTCAGTCGTCTGCCTGTTTTTGGCATTCTTTTCCTCATCTTTGGTAACCATGGCCAGATTTGATTAATATTTTTTGTTTCATCTTACTATATTTTGTTTTGTCACATTTGGTTGCTATCTCTTAGCCGTCTATTCTTTTCTAATGTCACACAGGAAAGGAGTTGATTCAGAGGGGAGAGGTGGTAGGGATGAAGTGGAAGCAGTAGAGGGAGGAGAAACTATAATGAGGATATACTGTACAAAAATAACAACTTCTTTTCATTAAAAATATAAAAACATATAATTAAATAGCAGTGTAGGTTAAAGAAAATAATAACACCATTCAACACCAGATGATACTGAAAATAAAATGTTAAACCAAAGCCAGAGTATCCTTGCATACTTGTGTGTAGTTGAAAGATTCTTTTAAATAAGATTGCCTTTTAAATTTTTGAACCTTCAGCTAATCAGAATAGCTTTCATTGAATCTCTTGAAGTTACAAAGAGAATAAAATGTCCAGTTTTCTGTTTCCCCATTCTCAGGAAAACTTGGATTCTTTATCAGACGATTCTCAGTTCTCTGTATCTGTGTCTTTCTAGATTTGTATTCTACTTATGCAGATTGAGGATTTAAACTCATGAGTCCTATTCTACTAGTTCTTTCTCTCTCTCTCTCTGTCTGTCTGTCTCTCTCTGTCTCACTCTGTCTGTCTGTCTCTCTCTCTCTCTCTCTCTCTCTCTCTCTCTCTCTCTCTCTCTCACTCTCTTCAAACTTATGGTGTTCAGATGATTGATTGTCAGCTCAAGCCCCACTCAAGTTGAGTCGTGTTAGTACAATGAATTATCCTGTGATTAAAAGTGAGGCAACACAAAAAAAATGAGGCAACACTACAAGGCTTATAGAAATTAACAGCATTATTAATAAGGACTATTAGTATGCTATGACAAAGTTTCAACAGAGTAATAGCATTGCTGTTTTAAAAACAAGAAGTACCAAAGTTGTCAATAGAAGAAATTAAAGGTACAGTAATTATCTCTCTATTATAGAGATGAAGCCTGACAATCAAACCCATTCCACAATAGAACTTCCCAAACCTAGATAACTACTTTAATAAATTGCTTTAAATTTTTAAATTAAAAATGCTAGTACTACACAATTAATTAAAATAAATAGTACAAACTTTTCAACCTATTCAATTACACTAGCTTAATTTTTATATCAAAATCAAAGCATCATAAGAAAATCATGTTGGTAAGCAATATTGTTAACACTCATAGATGAATAGATCATCAAAATATTAGAAAATGTTGAGATGATGGAGAGATGATAAAGAGTGGATACGGCCACTTGCTGCTAAATGACCTGCCAAATAAAGTCTGAAATTTGTTCTCTGACTTCCACTTGCATGTCATGGCATGTCCATGCACACACACACATACACACACACACAGAGGAAAAGACAAAGAGACAGACAGAGAGAGAGGATATAATCTGGGAAATGTTTAAAAACAATGATTCAATTATAACTTAAGGCTTCTTATAATGTTAAAAGCAATCAACATAATACTTAATAAAGTAACTTTTATTTGAAAACTTTACCAAATAAAGAAAAAATTATAAGTTCAGTATTCATTGATGAATAAAACATAGAAACTTAGGATAGAATACAAATTCCTAGAATCAAGAGATCTCTAAAATAACTTTGGTTCATTGCTTCCAATATTGTAAATAGCTCCCAAATGTACTCATGAAGGCAAACCTAATTGAATGTTGTGGGCCACACATAAGCCAAAATAAAATATGAAAGTCTTGGAAAGAAAGGATTTGGCAGGAGAGGGGAGAGAATAAAGAACCATTTGGAGAACATTCATCAATATTTAATATTTATATGAAATTATAAATAGACAAACAAAATTTAAAATAGAGCCCTGAAATAAAAGCTGCACACATCATATCCATCAACGAAGTATTGAATGTTCTCCTCTGAAGACCATTAACAAGAAAGAAATATGCAATCATTATTTTCAAATTCCACACTACATTCAAAACTTAAAACAAGAGGTCTGTAAAACAAGTACAAAACTAACCATCATAGGAATGTGAGATGAAAAGTACAAGAGTCCGTTTTACTTTGTGCATTTGTTTCACTGGTATCACGAGTTTTCTCAAAGGAGACTCAATGTAATTCCATTTGAAAACATATCCAAACATTGGAGGAATTAACAAATTGTATAATACAAAATCCATTCTACTTTCGTACTGTAAACTTGTAGAAAACAACCAGAAATTGAAACTAAAATTATGCAACTTGCCATAGCTACAAAAATTAAATAGGCATGAATGGGTCTGACTGTCTCTATTCTCTTCTTTTATTCCTGGAAAATTGTATACGTGGACACCATGCAGCATGTAACACAGTGTAAAACATCCACCACATACTCCTTCCCTCAACCTTCATTCCTGGAGAAAGGAACCCCTAAAATATCTCTCTCCCATCTTCATTTCCTCGTTTTTTGGATGACACCCCACTGATTTCATTTAGTACTACCCATTGGAGCATAAGAAACCTACCATTTCCCACCCCTCCAAAACACTGATTCTCACTTCCTCAGGAGCCATCAACTTCCAATCTAAGTTTGGAACCTTGTAGCCCCTCCCACATCTATGGTAGATTAGTAACTAACTCCAGGTGTAGAGGACAACACTTAGTAGTACTCTCCACCCCATTTCTTAGCTTTTACTGTCTTTCAAGCTCAAAGCTTAAGCCTCAGTCCTGAACCATCATCATAGGTAATCTTCATGCTTTGAGTTCCTGAAAATAACCAGTTCAAGTTCTGTCACTATGGTTTCAATATTTATGATGTAATATAAATTGGGGAGTGAAGTGATATAAAGACTTTGAAAGCTCTTGACTAATACATTATACAGTGACTGGGATTTACTAGGCATGTGTATAAATACACAAGATCTTCTGTATCTTGAACTACATGGCTGCACTGTCATTCTTTACTGTTCTTTTTGTTTGTTCTGGTCTTAGATGCATTTCTAGAAGAGTGAATTTGCTTTGCTGCCAGTCTTTTACACTGATGAATTCTGTCTAAACACTGAGATGTACTTTTTTTTGAGTTTGTCATTCTAGTTCTTTTATTTATTCATCCATTCATTCAGGTTCTACCTGGGGCTATAATTAAGGAGTTTAAGGAGAATTATGTTAGACTCTAGAAGAACCATGAAAGCAGATGCTGCAGCAGTGGTACCTTTGTTAGTATTGTGAGTGAATTCTGACTGATCTGTATGTTTGCCACCCTTTTAAATAGTAGTTTCTATTTCTGTTTTGATTTTTGCATTCTCATATATTTTAGATGTAACCACTGTGGGGCTAATTTGTGCTGATCTAGTTGTCCATTACTTTGAATGCATTCTCATTCATGGTATTTGTCTTCCATTTGCCCAAATGAAGTATCTCTTCCCTTCATTTATCCATTACCTCTGGGTTAGCTCCTCTATTATGACATTTTACATATACCTGTGTACTTATCTTCTTATTTTCTCTGTCCGTTTCAAACTGATGCTATTCTACAGCCCTTTAACTTGGAATTTTGCTGGTGTATTTGGACATAGGGAACATAAAGCAAGCTATGCAGTCTTTGTTTTTTTTTCCTGGTATACTACAGGTTTGAGTAGGATACAGCACAATATTCTCCAAAATAGATTTCTCAGACCCCCTTTCACCCATAAAAGTCTGTGTCTGTTATTTTTATGATGATGTGATTGTTTGGTGAGTTCACTCCTTTCAATGTTTGTCCTTCTCATATTCACATTGGCTAAAAGGTGGTCTGAAAGCCAGAGTTCCTATATCAATGTTTGATCATGGAGCGGCCTTGAAAATAGTGACATGAGACAGATCCATGGGAGAGAAAGTATATGAGTCCCTATTAGCATAGAACAACCTTGTTATTTTTAAGTGCTTACCAAGATACATGCACTAAGTTGTGTTACTTAGTTTATTTTGGTGTTTCTATCACATGTATCTGGTAATAATACAAAAGTAAAACATAGGGCTGGAGAGATGGCTCGGAGGTTAAGAACACTGCCTATTCTTCCAAAGGCCCTGAGTTCAATTCCCAGCACAGCAACCACATAATGGCTTACAGCTAGCTATAATGAGGTCTGATGCCCTCTTCTAGCATGTAAGCAGACATGAAAACTAACACTGCATGCATAATAAATAAATAAATAAATAAATAAATAAATAAATAAATAAATATTTTTTTAAAGGAAAACATAATTCAAAATCTCAGGATGTTTGCATTTTAATACCTGCATTCTGGAGTCTATGTACTTGAGCAGGTGTTGTCAACCACTGACTTTAAATACAAAGAATAAAAAATGATATTAAAAGTATACAGAGAAGTAAATGTATAAGAAAAATGTTTTCTATCAGATTTCTTTAGTTTGTGATACTTAGACATTCAGTCATATTTGAATATAGGTAAAGTTAGATTTATAAAAGAGTAACACCACTTACTAAACTGCTCAGTTTGAGTGCTTCTTGTGCCCAGGAAGGGCTGCATGATACTCATAATGGTAGATAAGAAAGTGGAAGTCACCATTAAAGGTAAACAGACTCCAGGCTTTTATGTTAGTTGTCTTATGCTCTTATCTCCTTCTCCTTTTATTTAGAGCAACCTCCATTAACATTGGCTTATTTGTTCTCTGTCTGAAAGTCTCCTGAATCACCCCTGCTCCCCAGCGTCCAGTGAGATCAGAAAAAGCTTACAATAATGTTTGTTCAGTAAATGGAAAATACATGAGCCCTGTGTGAACAAGCCAGACCTGACAATTCCCTGGCATTTCCAGGTGTCTGCTCCACATGTGCTCAAAGGCACATATTTCCTCTATTCCTTTCCTTTGCTTTGTCAGCTCTACTTTTTCGCATGGCAAATGGCCATGGAAGAAGAGATGTCATTTTAGAGGCAAATGCACCTGACTCTCATTTATGGCTCCTAGCCAAATGTCTTCTTTCTTCCTGGGAGATTACATGTTGATATTAGCTTACTATTATTACTTCATATATGTTTTTCTAACATCAAATTATTAGTAGTATGGTGGTTTGGGTTCTAAAGGTGGAACCCATGGCCTTCTGTACATAGGTCAAGGTCTCTAACACTGAACTATATCCACAATCTATTTTTCACATTTATTTTGAAATGAAGTCTCACTAAGCCGCTCAGGTTGGCCCTGAATTCATTCTGTAGCCTTGGAAGACCTTGAAAATGAGAAACATCTGCCTTAGTGTCCTAAGTAAATGTGTTTATAGGCCTGTATCTCTACGCTCTTATTTCTGCTTCAAAAGGATATCTGACTGAACATTTCGTCTCAATTTTGCTTTTGCTTATTATATTTAGAGTAGTTTACTGTAGCCTGAACACCTGTCTGCCTTCCAAGAAACAAGACTTGTTTGTTGTGTTTTATACTTCACTGATAGTTCCTACAGGGTGTATATGGCGTTTTAATACTCGCTTTGTCTTGGGGCAGTGCTCAGTCATATATAAATTCCAGTTAATGCATAAAATATTCCTATTCCTATGACTGTCAAATAATCAAATGTAAGTGATGTATATTCCACTTGAGCTCCCAGACTTTAACAAGTAGGATAAAACCATAGGGTGGACAGGCCACAGCAAAACTACTGATAGTGGTACCAAGAAAGCCTGCCTTGTCTTATACTGTCACGTGCCATATCATATACCACAATTAATTTTATCAACCCCTATTTCAAAAGACATTTCTTAAGACACTGAGACTCTACACATAACATTCTTGTAAAATGTCCATTATTTTTTCATTCAAAATATTAGGTATTAACTGATTATCTGTATATGAGGCTGATTCTGAAGTCTGACCTGAGCACACAGTTTTCCTCCTTTATATCTGGAAAACAAATAAACAAAAAATTTGACCAGCTAATTTAGTAGTTCAAGGGAGAATTATGTTATTGCTTCTAAGCATATGTCCCTTTGATCTTCTGAAAATTAAATGAACGTACTTTCCATTCATCAATGTCTCAAAACTGACTGAACAAAGGTATAATTAAATTAACAAGTGATGCCAGGAGGACTAGAGGTATGCATTACATTAAATTAAAATTTTTACCTGGCTGGAAAGAAGCAGTTTTCACGTTTTTCTACTTTATTCTCAGAAATTTTCTTCTGATCCTCTTCTCCCAGCTCCAGGGCATAATCAACTTTTTCCATTAGTAATTCCAGTCTCAACTCCAGGGAAGGTGTTTTCAGTGTCTTTTGGGGGTTGCCAATGATTTAGAATAAGTATGAGGAAGGGCAGCCAGATGTAGAAAAAAAAAAACAACAGCAACAAAAGAAGGTAATTTTGAGTCTGAAAGAGTATGTATATAAGTGATGAGAAGATGACCTAAGGAATAAAAGGAAACAAGGAAAAAGCTAGGAAGTCAGTTTGCAACCTAAATAAAGTTAATCTTCCAAGAAATTTGTATGTACAGACTCCATATTTCATCCTCACTACATGTTGATGTTGTAGGATAGGCAGAGGGAGGGATCACTCTGGGATTTTGCCCAGATGGTTGCTCTGAATACAGTTGTACCCTGTGATTTGGAGATGCAGACAACTGTACACATTCTCTGGATAGAGCAAGAGACATGAAAGAAAGGGGACAAGACACGCTTTCAGTTTCTTTGTACCTTATGACTCTAGGACAAGTCTCTTAAGGAAAAAAGAGAAAATGTTCACTCCTAACAAAATGGAGGAGTGACCAAACCAGTTTTTCAGTTAAATGGTCTCGTCTTCCAGTTTTTCCATACCTCTTGACTGAGGCTCTCTACTCAGTCTTTCTTCTCAATACCAAACATCCAAGTTTTCTCCATTTACTGTTTCTGGTTTGACCTAAGATTATCGAACTCTGATGCAAAATTTCTATGCATCCTTTCACTATTTAGGAGACCCTTGAACCTGGTTTGGTCCGCAATAGAGTTTTATGACGGAAAAAGCTGTGCATACATTCCTTTGATTCCATTATAAGCCCTCATGGAAATGACAAAGGCCTATAAATGACTTTTTTGGGTGGAATCATGAACCACAGAAGCATAAAACTTTCATTTTCCAGTAGAAATCTTACTATCATAAAACAGATGCATTGTCCCTATGAGACAGAATTCTGATTCCACATTCTACAGACATCTTATCAAACACTATGTAGAAGCTGCTGTGAAGAGATTTTGCTCATGTCAATGACTAGATCAATTGTCTTTAAGACAAAATCACTTTGATGAGCCTAACTTAACCAGGTGAAGCTCTTCGAGGAATTGAAGTCTTTCTGGGAAAACAATAAGGAAGGGAATATAAAATGAGAAAGAGAGAGAGAGAGAGAGAGAGAGAGAGAGAGAGAGAGAGAGAGAGAGAGAGAGAGAGAGAGAGAGAAATATTCTCCACTGCACAGCTTAGGCTGATGGTAGAGGGGAATTTGGTCGGTAAGACAAATGACTTCTAGAAGATGTGACTAAGATCCTCAGGAAGATTCAATATGAAGACTCGGACTTCAATACTATAGCTGTAAAGAACTGAGCTCTTGAAACTGAGTGAACCAGTAAGCTATTTTCCTCTAGAGTCTGCAGATGAACTGTGGCTCAGATTACCCTTTGAGTTTTTTTCTGAGAGAAGGTTAAAGTTTAGACCTCCCAATGTATTTGATTCGTAGCACTATGATATACTATGTGACATTATTATATCAGTAGTGCTTTATTAACAAGCCACAGAAAATGAATAAAGTGTATAATCTCTGACAACCTATGCCCCTGAAAGGGTCCTAAAAGCATTCACCACCAAGTGGAGTTGAGGTGGTTTCCTGGGTGGCTTATGATGTCATCATTTATTACATCACCATTATATGCAAGATGATTGTGTGACTTGATTGAGAATGGCTTTCCAGGTTTGAGTATCTGAATTCTTTGTCCCCAGTTGGTGAAACTGCGAAGGATTAGAAGATGTGTATTTGCTTCAGGAGATGTGTCTTTGGGGATAGGCTTGTATGTTTCAGAATCCCAGGCAATTTTCCGCTCTCTCTCTCTCTGCCTCATGTGTGAGACAAAAGATGTGAGTTCTTCCCATCATGCCTTTGCTCTGCCATCATGGATTCTACACCTCTAAAAGCATATGTCAAGCTAGATACTGCATTTTATGAGTTTCTTCTGGTCCTAGTGCATGATTACAGAAAAAGAAACCCACATGAAGACCACTATGCAGATACTTAATGGAAATACTATTTCTTTTGTAGATTTCAGGATTCATCTTTAATATATGTTTATTTAAATTCTAAGATGGTAGTAAAAAAGATGTTAGGTACTCAGAAGATATTTATTATCAATGTGCACTTTGTTAGCATGAATTAGTTTGTAAAATAAGGGCCTTCATTACACTATTTCCACAAATTTGTATAATATAATTTATCAACAACATCTTTTTCTGATGGTTTTATGAACTACATTTAATCTTTCATTATGTTTAACTACTACAATTGGAATTTGAAAGAACTTGGGTATGAGTTTTATTGTAATGTACACTTCAATATATCAATCATAATTTTATGCAAACTCTCATTGTATCTCCAACCTAAGCCCAATCTTTTATTTTATGGATATATTTTTATTTTATATATTTTAATTTATTTCTTTAATTTCATTTTACATTCTATTCACAATTCTCGTCCTGACCCCTCCTCCCATCCCTGCCTCCCTTCAGCCAACCCCCATCCACTCCTCAATGCAAAATGGCTTCCACAGGAAATCAGCAAATTCTGGAACATTAAGTTGGGCTAGGACCAAGCCCCCATCCCCCACATTAATGCTAAACAAGGCATCCCACTATTGGGAATGGCCTCTAATAAGCTAGCTCATATCCCAGGGAAAGATCCTGGTCCTACTGCCAGGAACCTCAAAGATAGTCCAAGCTTCACCACTGTTTCCACATATGGAAGCCCTAGTTTGATCCTAACTAATCGTATACTAACTGAATTTGTTAAAAATTTTGTCTGTGCTATGAAAAAACCCAAACATTATTTAATATAAAGACTGCTGTATTTCATCCTTTTATTACATGTAAATACATACATTATTGTATATTATTATGTTTTTCATTAGCTAAGGGAGAAAAGTAAAACATGGGTGGTCTAAATTACGCACACAAAACAGCTGAGTGCATGAACAATGCAGATGATATTGGAATATCTGCATTATGGGGTTTTTTTTAAAATGAGAAATGTGCCCTCGTAGGCTCATTTGTATGCATAACTGGTCTCCAGATAATGACAAAGTATAGAAGGGCTATGGAAACACCAGGAGTTAGAGCCTTGCTGAAGGAAGTATGCTTCTCACCAGGGCCCTTTCCCTGCTCCCTGTGTTCTGTGTGTAGACGGCATGTGATCTCTCTGCTTCCTGATTGAGGGCCTGGCTCAAACTCCTGGTACCCCCTCTCCAACAAAATAGAACCTTTTCCTCTGGAACTGTAATCCAAAATAAACCATATTGTCTCTTAGTTGCTTTTTGTTGGGATATTCTGTCATATGAACAGAAAAGGAACTAATACAAATACCTGAAAGATTGTGTTTATATTTATTCCCAGTATTAATGGCCTCAAAAAAAGTGAAAAAATCTTCTAGGTGGCTTATTGAATCATTGAACCAATTTCTAGGGTTTTTTCTTTTTTACTTTTTTTTTAATTTATTAAAAATTTCCACCTCCTCCCCTCCTCCCGCTTCCCTCCCTTATCCCCCACCCCTCTCCCTCCCTCTCCAGTCCAAAGAGCAGTCAGGGTTCCCTGCCCTGTGGAAAGTCCAAGGTCCTCCCCCCTCCATCCAGGTCTAAGAAGCTATGCATCCAAACAGACTAGGCTCCCACAAAGCCAGTACATGCAGTAGGGTCAAAACCCAGTGCCATTGTCCTTGGCTTCTCAGTCAACCCTCATTGACCACCACATTCAGAGTCCAGTTTCACCACATGCTCCATCAGACCCAGTCCAGCTGGTTTTGGTGAGCTCCCATTATATCGGCCTCACTGTCTCAGTAGGTGAGCACACCCCTTGCGGTCCTAACTTCCCTGCTCATGTTCTCCCTCCTTCTGCTCCTCATTTGTACCTTGGGAGCTCAGTCCAGTGCTCCAGTGTGGGTCTCTGTCTCTATCTCCATCCATCGCCAGATGAAGGTTCTATGGTGATATGCAAGATATTCATCAGTATGGCTATAGGATAGGGCCATTTCAGGCTCCCTCTCCTCAGCTGTCCAAGGAACTAGCTGGAGACATCACCTTGGACACCTGGGAACCCCTCTAGAGTTAACCCATTTCTATTAATCTGTGCATTGCCACAAAGCAGTGGCTTGCTGGGAAAGATTCTAAGTGGCATCTGTCTCAGGCTGAGTATCCATGGCTTCTGACTCTGACTCTGCTTTCTTCCTCCCAGAATTCAGTTCCATCTTCTCTGCCTACATAAGTTCTGCCTATCAGGCCAAAGCAGTTTCTTTATTCATTAACCAATGAAAACAACACATAAACAGAAGGACCTACTATACCAGAAGAATTTGAAAATTTTACAATTTCTAAAAATATTTATTACAGGTAGATTCCAAGTGTATTCACCTGAATGAAGCTTAAATCTGTGTACCCTCCAACTTCATTTTTTAGATTGCATAATGCTTTAATCTTGAATTTTCTTTTTTTAAGTATTAGTTTTTTTTAAAAAATACCAATCCAAATTTCCACTTCCTCCCCTCCTCCCATTTCTTCCACACCCTCTCCCACCCTACCTCCCTCTAATCCTAAGAGATGGTAAGGTACTTTGCTTTGTGGAAGGTCCAAGGCCCTCCCTACTACAACTAGGTTGAGCAAGGTATACATTCAAAGAGAAAAGAATCCCAAAAAGCCAGTACATGCAGTAGAGATAAATCCCAGTACCACTCCAACTTTAAATGGAGAAATTTCATAAAGATTGATTGTACTTTCATTTATATACATGTGTTTCTGCATGTTTTTATGTGTCCTTGAATATAGACACACACTGAGGCCAGAAGAGGGTGTTAGATCACAGGAGGTTGTACGTCACCTGGTGTGGGTTCTGGGGACCAAACTCCTGTCCTCAATAAGGGCAGTCAGGGCCCCTAACTCCTGAGACATCTGCCAGCATGTTTTAAATATCTTTTAAATATCTTTTGTAATGCATAAGGAGCTATTCTTTGGGTGTTTGCTTTTTTATTCTGATAAACATGTGGATTTTAACACAAACCCTCACAATATTATTCTATCTCCACCCAAGATTTATTTTTAAATATTGCTTATACAGAACTTGTTTCTTTGGGATGAATTCCCAAATATTCACCAGCTGACAAAGATGTTGACTTTAAGGAAGAAAGCAATCACATATAACACTGAAAATAACTGAATTGTGTTTCTGTTGATTATTAAACACACAAAAAGTACTTGGCTGGACTCCATATTTAATTTTACAAGCACTTCATATAAAACGAGTTATACTTAATGATAGCACACAAAACTGTTTTCGTTGGCCATATAACAAAATACCTGGAATGAGGGTCAGTAAGATGGCTCAGACAATAAAGGCACTTGCCAATAATACTGATGGCCTGTCTTTGATCCTGAGTCCCAAATGTTGGAAAAGAACAATAAATTCTCTTGAAACCTTACTCTGACCTCCATACATTGTGTTGCTGCCCCTTCCTTCTATCATTCAGTCTATAAATATAATAGATTTTTTTAAGTTAACATTTTTATTGATTCTTTGGGAATTTCACAGCATGCATCCCAGTCCCACTCAATTCCGAGTCTTTTTACATCTGTCTTCTACCCATGTAGCCTACCTACAAAAAGAAAAAAAAACAAAAAAAACTTACTTCACTCTTCCATCTTGCCTGCTTCTCCATCACATCTTCATTTATTATATTGATATTGAGAGCTGAGGTGTGTCACGCAGTATACTCTTTTTCCAAAGCAGCTTTACTTAGAAATACATTGCAATGAGTTGTAGGTCCGGTTCAATGCCTCTGTCTTCTGCTATTCCATCAGTACTGGACCCTCACCAAAACACCTACAGGATATCCTGCTGTTTCCCCAGTCATGGAGATCCTGAGACTATGGTGGTACAGTCCCTTCAGGTCTTAGAAGGGGTAGATTTTGGAATGAACCAACTAAAGATGGTAGATGTGGTTCTGGGTGGTAGTTGTATTGGTCATTCCGGGTCTGTGTGAGGAAGGCCTATTTCAGGCAAAAGACAGGGCCAACTCTCCCTTGCCCACAACATTTTGGCCAGCATTTTTGTAACACCTCCACCAACAGCAGTACCTCGCTTCAGTCAACAAGGGAGAAGGTCTTCAGTGAGGGTTAGGGTCATATCTTCAATGTCCAGGCCACAGAGACCTGCTCTCTTGTACCTATGCCACTAGGGCCAGCTCTGCTGTGAGGGACAGAGTGATCTCTTCCTCTGCAGCATTGGTAAAAGGTAGGATCAGCTCTCCCAGGGCCAGCAAGGGGTGAGACAACTCAACTAGGCCATCAGACATAATCACGGCTACAGGAGCAGTTCTAACTATAGGCATCCATGTGGCCTTTGTTGGTAACTTAAGGCCTGGACAATCAACACAGAAGCCCTGCTGTGGTAGGGCAAAGATAAAGTATTGTTAAACACTGGAATGATGAATTTTCTGACATTGTCCCTTCCTTGAGACCCATATTAATGTGCCTACTGCATATTTTGTTCTCTGAAACTTTTTATAGTTCACACATGTAAACAAGATATACTCTCTACCCATTGTATTCATGACCTATTGAGAAAGAATAGGTTAGCATGTAATGTTTATCTCCTAATATCTGCAAAGCACATTAACAAAAGTAGAATAAGTATCAGTTACTTCCTAAGCAGAGATCAGAAAATGAGTCAAGGGGTTATATTCCTAAGCTCTCTTTTTTTGTTTTGTTTTGTTTTGTTTGTTTGTTTGTTTGTTTTTCAAGACAGGGTTTCCCTGTAGTTTCTAGAGTCTGTCCTGGAACTAGCTCTTGTAGACCAGGTTGGCCTCTAACTCAGAGATCCGCCTGCCTCTGCCTCCCGAGTGCTGGGATAAATGGTGTGCACCACCACCACCCGGCCCTAAGCTCTCTTTATCTCTTTATTTACTCTTCTGTATCACTGGTTGAAAAACATTGAGGTACTGTGTTACATAATAGAATTTGATGTTGTTAACATGGCCTCTGTTGTAACTATCCAGTTCTTTCATAGCATGGCTCAAGCAAGTGACTAAATGGAGACTAGTAGTTCCAATATTACATTTAAAATCAGGTAATTCTGTGGATGTGGCTCATGGTTATCATTTGTGTGTGTGTGTGTGTGTGTGTGTGTGTGTGTGTGTGTGTGTGTCCTGTTTAGCATGAGCTTCAGTCATGAACGTCACAATTTCAAGAGTCTTGTCTTCATAATCTATGTTTTCTGCAAATACTTGTTTTTAGTTGATACATCCTGATGATATCCCTCTAGAATCATCCAAAACCCTAAAGTCAGACATTCTTTTTTATTTTTATTTGTTTATTGATTTTTATTAAGCTCTATATTTTTCTCTGTTCCCCTCCCTGCCTTTTCCTTCCCCTTCAGCTCTTCCCCAAGGTACTCTTGCTCCCAATTTACTCAGAAGGTCTTGTCTTTTTCTACTTCCCATGTAGATTAGATTTATGCATGTCTCTCTTAGGGTCTTCATTGTTGTCTAAGTTCTCTGGGATTGTGATCTGTAGACTGGCTTTCTTTGCTTTATGATTCTTATCCACATATCTAAAGCATAATTTTCTGTAATGATCTCACTGTCCTATCATGTTAAGAGAATTCATTTCTGAATATCTGCCAGGCCACTGAGACAGACCTTATGTTAAACAGCTTTCATGTTCTTGCTAAGTACTTCTCTATCTATCTATATGCTTAGGCCCAAACTGAAAAAAAAATCGTCATACCTTTTTCGCCATTCTTCTCCACATTCACATGCTTGCAGCTCTACTTACGACTCTCAGGCTTTACTAACTTTATGCTACCTTTACATGTCATTGTTGCCATGATGATGCATAGGACCATCACAATGCCATGGACTATGAAAATACCGTTGCAATGGGTCTCTTTGTGTCCACTCATGGATTCTCTAGCCCATATTCTATCCATTCCTCACTTCAAACCTTACAAAGATCTGGATTGTGTGGATAGGTACAGATTCATCACCAGCACCCAGAGTCTCACTGTAACCTCATCTCATGACCATGTAGGATGGTTCTCTTTTACCACCATAACAAATCACAGGTTTATAATATGAAAACATCAATCCATAGACATACTGCTATCTAGATGCAGCATCTGAAGCAGTACTCAAGAACATGCATTCTGCCTGTACTCTACAGGTACCAATCAGTCTCAGACATTTTCAGTCTTTAGTGGCATCACATTTCTTGGCTATGACATTAGCCAGTAATCAAACCATTTGAATAACTCTGAAGGAAAAGAAGATTAGAAACTGTCCACACTCTTGAAAATCGCTCTTTTGTAAATGTGATAAATTTTTTTCCATAAGCCCCAATAGGCACTTTTGTTCAAGACTTCTAGAATTTAGCACATATAAATAAGAAATGGTCATCTAAATCTGAGTTTTAAATAATTGATGAGTACAGCTTATATTTATAAAAGCTTATAACATTTAAATTATATTTATAAAGAGTTGTTGTTTATTTGAAATTAAAATTTAATTATACTTTATATATGCATCTGGTAATAAGATTTTTTTTTTTTATCAAGCAGCCCTGACCTGGTCAGAGGTATATAATAGGGCAATTTCTTAATCAGCTCCAGTCTTCCAACATGGACACATCAGGATTATAGGGGTGTGGTTAGCAAAGAATGCTTTGCCTGGTTGTTATATGAAATCCTAGCTCTAAAATACACAGTCTCTGTGAGGAAATTTTATTGTATTCTATACATAAAGTGGCAGCAACAATGGATTTCAGAAATGTAATAATGCAATTAGCTTGAAAAATTTTTTAACGATCTCTTCCCTGTTTGTATACAGACTGGCAAAATTAAAAACATGGTTATTAGTTGGGAGGCTAAGACATTAGATATGTCAAAGAATGATAAAGGCTATGAAAAACTGCAGAAAGATTTTAGAAGCATGCAAGAGAATTATATATGCGTATTTATTTATCTTAGTTGTCAAGATTTCAAGTTTTGGAAGCAAAGTGTTTGATGTTGTCTCCTGGATTTATTTTTTAAAAATCTGTGTCACCTTGTACCATACTCTTTATTTTACCTGCATTAGTTTTATATATAGACAATATAATAAAATTATGTGATTCATTACTGGCATTGCATGAGGTCACTTAAGTAAACTGTTTAGGACACAGTGTTAAAAACACAATGTGAATTTAATAAGTGTTAAACTTCATTATTTTGTTTGTCATTAGTGTTATTATTGTAAGTGATTTCTAAATAATAACTAAAAATGGACAGTCAAGGGTCTCCCCATTTTAATTTCCGCATCATCTTGCCTGATTCTAATAATGGCAGCTCTTCCTGATGTTGAAATCATGCATCTCAGTGTGATCCTGTCTTCCATTTCTCTATTTCTGCTCCTCTGAGCATCTCTTCTGACACACCACAGAAAGCGCACTGAACAACCCACAGGAATTCATGATTGTCCACCACTGGAACCTCTGGTCCTAGTAGGCACGATCTCAGCCCGTATGTCCAACAGTCTTCTAACTGGCATCACTATCCACAATTTATCCTTCTAGCCCATTGTCATTACAACAGCCAGGACCCTCACTGAGGACAATTCTAGCCATTTCTTAGCCCATTATCTCAGAAGTATGAAGAGGCATAAAACTCCAAATTAAATCAACATTACTCCAAGTGCTGATATACCTGACTGAATTCCTTTTGTCCCTGCTTCAACTATAATTCTGTTCCACCCACTTGAGAAACTTTGGCTTTATTTGTTCTTGTTGTTCCAGTACTTTGCATAGTTCTTGGTGTTCATTCTGCAAAAAAAAATTTTTTTTTTTGTAGATCTCTTCCAACAGATCTACAAATGCTCAAATCATATCCATTCTATGAGTCTGAACCCAACTGGACATTTTACTTTGCCATCAATACCCAAACTGGCATCAACCCTCCATTGTGAACTGTATTGTTATAGTCTAACAATACTATAATATATTTATTTCTTATCATAACAGTTTAACTTCTGACACTTTTCTGCCCCTTATCATATCAATTTATTTTACATGTATTGATGGCTGATATATCAATACACTCAAAACAATCTCTGTATATATTAAATATTCAGGAAGCTTGTAAAAACTAAATCGTTACTAAGCATGACTGCATAGGTACCATTCTATCTCGGTCCTTTTGTTTAAAATCTAAGTTATAAATGCTGAATTATACTAGGCACACTTCTGATTAATAAGCCGTCTCAAGCACCTTGTGGCAAGTGTATTTTTTTTAATTTCCATAGCATCAGAATAGCTAAAGTCACAAGTTAAAGCTACAGTATAGCAGAGACTATCGTAACCTTAACCCATGAGCTTGAGTGTTTTCTCACTGGTTGTGATAATTTAAACAAATGACAATCCTTCTTTTCTCAGTACCTAGTACTTCTTATTTGTGGAGCGCTGTGATTATAATGTAGCCTTGCCAGTTGCATCTATTCAGCAGTAACTGTGTATGGGATTAGGATGACTTCTTGAACTGAGTGTGGACTAAACAAGTGTTAACTATTGTCGTTATAATTAATACCTTGTCAGTTTGACTCACTTTGTGTCTGAGGCTTAGAGAAGCCAGTGAACTTGAAGGAAGAAGGTCACACTGACAATAGAAACATTCAGGTCTTTGACCCCCAAACTGTTCTTTTAAGGATCTTGCAACAAGGAGTTCAAAGGAGCAGCCCATTGGGGGGGAAATATAATGAGTTGAGATGGGGATTTATGTAGCATTACACCAGGATATTTTCTACCTCAATTTAGACTTCCTAGAGAATATCAAATTTCTGGCTATATATTTAATTTTCTCTGCAGGCTGGCATGAAGCAGACTTGATCTTTGGAAGACAGCAGGGTTCATGTGATTATTTTTGTGACTTTTGCCAAAAGCCAGTCACTTAAGAGTCTTTGTGGCATGGGACCAACTGCTTTATGCATCAGCTGCTCTGTGAAAAAGTTGAAAATGTGATAGATTTGCTGACAAGCATATTTTATATTTGATATGCATTCATTTATGCAATGTTAAAAATAGAAGCAGTTGACTGTTTGTTTTTCCTTCTGTCTCTCGAATATTTTGATCTTACAGAAGAGCAGGTGCCCCGCTGTTCTTCACCTGACTTACAGTTTTGTCTCTGACATACATAATGCTCTTTACAAGGAAATATTCATAACTGCTAAGTGCAAAGATGAAGTTAGTTGCCTCCAAGAACAAACGGAAGAGGATGCGATGTTACATACCAAAAAGTAGAAGAAATAGAAAATCGTGGATTTGTAGGTCTGTAGTAAAACATTAGCACCAGCCACAGTCCTTTCTCATCTGAACCATTACAGTGACCTCTTCTTGCTCTCCCATTTGCTAAACAGTTCTTCATCTAGTAGCCAGAGTGATTTTACAGCATTGTGAACATTACCATGTTTCCCCTTCGTATAAACTGCTCTAACAGCTCCTCTCAGACCACTGAAGAACAATCCAAAGTGTTTGCGATGATCAGACTGTCCTCTACTTGTTTCTCTCTTCTATCCCCTTATCTACTAATCCTTGATATTCTATGTGTCGAGGTGTACCACACTAAATAGGTTTCCTTACCATCAAACAGTCCAAGACACTTTGTTATCCATTAATGCTTCCCTATCTTGGAAGCTGTCTGTGTGGATTCTATATAACTTGGTGCTTCTCAGTATTTACAGATCAGTTACCTTTAACTATAGGCCAAGGGGTTTTCCTATTAAATATAATCACAAGTAGGAATTTTGTCTGTTTTGTTTTCTTCTGTACCTTCACTGACCAAGGAATGAACCACAAAAAATGTAGATGCCATATAAACTACTCTTTCTGAGCAGCTGACTGTAAGCTACTTACAAATAACTAAGGAATACTCAGTATCTAAAGAAAGTCATCCAGAAAGTCAAATGAGATGTCATGTGAGAAAGCAGTTGTACCAGGACTGCTACTATGAACTAGTTAATTAAAAAAGGATAGTCTGAATTGAAACTTGGACAAATTGTCCTTGTTATCTTTGGTAAAGTTATTTGTTATTTATTTAGAAAGAAAGACCATTCTGAATCCGTTCTATGAGTGATAATCTCATTCAATATTTCAGAAAAGAAGGAAGTTAGCGCTCATTTTGCAAGTAAAGTTATTGCAAGTCAGAGATGTTAGTTGTCTCAAAAATTCACACAGCCGTAGAGAAGGAGAGCTGGAATTTGCACCAGCACTGATCACAGCATCCTTACTTTCAGTGTACACATTGCCCTTGTTGGTAAGTAAATGACAAAAGATGTGGCTATCCAGTGAGAACAAACTGAGTTCACACATAAGGGGAGGTGGAAGATAAATGATACACTGGGAGACTTTGTTCCTAAACTAACAGGAGACATGTGACATGAATATGACATGGAACTGAGCAATCTGAGTAAGTCTTCAACAAATTTTCAAGAAAAACACACATTGTTCATTCCTCTTCTTATTTCTAGTGATGTGGCTTCTGTGGCCACCCTTCTTTTGTTTTGTGTCTGTTTAGAAAAAATAAAACACCTCACCAAGAAGGAGAGAGCAAAGAAAACAAAACCAACACCTTTTTTGGGCTTCCTCAAATCTCTTGACAGATAATTTTTAAAGATAATCTCCAAATGTTATATTGTCTCATTTGCAAACTGTTGTTCTCTGAATCAAATCAAGTGTTTAAAGGGCTTACACAAATGACTGGATTGAAAAGTCTTAAATATTTTATTATTAATCATCATGAAGATTCTTCAAGTGAGGCTGTTTCTTGAAATATCTGGAAGAGGCTGGATGGTGGTGGTGTACGAATTTAATCCCAGCACATAGGAGACAGGCAGAATGATCTCTGTGAGTATGAGGCCAGCATGCATTACAACACCAGGACAGTTAGGGCTTTTACACAGAAAAACCATCTCTCAAACAAAAAATCTGGAAAAGACTAAAGCCTACATTGAAATAATACAACCAGGAGTATGAAGGCCTGAGGGAATGATTTAAAAATATTTATTTTTACTACCCACAGAAATTGTTTGCACCCTTACAAAGGGAGATAGTGTTCAGTAACTATTGGTCCATCAATATTAAAAAATGACAAAGCTACACCTCTATTTTTTAAAGAATGAGAGGTGACAAGCCTTACAGAACCAAGTTTCTCACTGAGAAAACAATTGAGGCCCCTGATAAATCAACTAACTCCTCTAATGTCTAGCCTAAACTACTACTACTCCTCTCGGCTACTGGCTTTAGTTTCCAGCATCCAACTCATGCAATGTTTGGCAGAATATCTAGATCTGGGCAAATTGAATGTGAACTTCAGTGTTTTCTTGATAATCATGCAATTACAAGTATGGTGTTAAACCTTTCTTTGCCTGTATTTTATTAGACAGCACGAAGAACATGATTATTTACTTACTGTGCCCTGCAAAGTACTTTTCAGTCTTTAACACTTTTCTCTGGTTGTTTTGCTGATAATATCCCAAGAGGTGTTGTCAAAATTCAACATAATATTGTAGAGTATCAAACAGAACGCCTTGTGTGCGCATTGTTTAATCAGCATTTTGAAGCTTTCGCTGACAAGTCAAGTAAACTCGCTGTATCTCAATATTTTAATCTAATAATATCCTTCTCCATTACTGTAATAAAGCTTAAACATCAGTGGATGGAAGATTGATTAGTCCATACTTTTTTTTTGTTGTTTTGTTTTTCGAGACAGGGTTTCTCTGCAGCTTTTTTAGAGCCTGTCCTGGAACTAGCTCTTGTAGACCAGGCTGGCCTCGAACTCAGAGATCCGCCTGCCTCTGCCTCCCGAGTGCTGGGATTAAAGGCGTGCGCCACCACCGCCCGGCTAGTCCATACTTTGAAGTACCTGATCCTACCCCTTCCCTGACATTATTTCTCATTCTTTCATGTCAGGAAACATGCTTCTCTTTACATGTTTACCAGATATTTTGGAGTCATTTGGGAATTCATGCTGAAAGTCCTTACAATGGCTTCTCAAAGCTGTCCGCATGCTCTCCATCCCATGTCCAAAAACCCATCCATGCTTTCCTTCATTACTCTGCTCCTTCAGTCTGATTATTTTCTGGGAATTTTACAACTTCTAGGATTACTCCCACCCAGAATTCTTACATTCTTTGTACACAGATTACTCTTGGTTCTTTTTTTCTCTACTTTCTCCAGGATGTTTTTTCCCCACATATGATGGCCAGTCTTGATTTTTAACTTTCATCACACTTAAAAGACACATTTTGTGCATGTTTGAAGATTTCTCCAGAGATAATGAATGTAATGGGTGAATTCCAACCTGAATGTAGGAAGTAGTTTCTAGTGGGTAGTCCAAACAAAAATAGGTCCAAGAAAAAAGTGTTGGTACTTGCCTGGTTTCTTTTCCTTTTCCTAAACGAAAGTTTCTTATGCCTACCACTGTGATCCTTCACTGACATAAGACTTCAGCTCCTCTAGGGACACAATCTCATTAGAAACAGATTTTGACTCTTGATACTTACAGCTTCTTAGATTAAGTAGTTATTAAGCTCCCTGCTTTTCCAACATGAAGATAACTGTTGATTGACTGCCTATAGCCCTTATCATACAAGCTAATTTAATAAATCCTCTTTTGTTTTATCTAGTCAATGGCTCAACAGGTAAAGGCACTTGCTATGCAAAACTGGTGACCAAAGTTTCATCCCCATAATACACAAAAAGGAGGAAAAGAACTGACTTCACAAAGTTGTACTTTGACTTCTGAATGTAAGCCTCTTTATCCCTTTCTCTCTCACACAAACATACATACCTACTGCACAAACATACAATAATAAACAGTACACAAAATTTATGTGTGTGTGTGTTTGTGTGTGTGTGAGAGAGAGAGCATTATATTGTTTTGTTGCTTTACAGAACCCTGCAGTTGACCTACTATTATTATAGTAAAATTATTTGCCTATGTCTTTCATCATGTTCTGTCCTGTCACACTCATGATGAGCAAAATAGACCACAGATCTCTGAGAAGCATATAATAATGTCAAATATGAAATACCTCATGAACAAATCAACACTCTGAATGGTTGGTTCTGCATTGACTCTGTGCAGATGGAAATCCCTTGTCAAGAGCAAGTGTGCATTGTCTATGCCTGCTCCATTTTGTGGAAGACATTAAACAAAATGATCCTGGATTGCATTTATTATACCCTTTGACAGACATGCACACATGTGTCCTCACATCCTAACCTTTAACATCCTCTAGTCTGCAGTGTAGTAGGTAGTGCCTATTCCTGCAGGCTTAAGGCTGTGGCCGATTGATGGGGTTCAGTGAGTGTGTTCATGGCTAGAAGGCAAAACAGAGTCTCCATTTAGTTCTCTGATTCAGCAGTTGCTACATTTTGTACAGGTAACAGAAGGTGCTCTGCTTATCTCTCATTGAGGGATCCTGGACAACTCTTGTTAGTGTTGATGTCTATGTAGTCATGTTCTACAAATAGTTTCCAAGTTTTAATGCACCCTGGACATCCTGTCATGTCCATTGAATTCTCCAATGAAGCCTGAAGTGAAGCATTGGAGGCTCTTTTAACTTATCGTTTTGCCTCTACTCTGATTGGTGCACCATATGCATTGCAAGGTGAGGTAGTCATGGATGTACACAACAGGGTCCTCTTGGGCCAAAGGAACTATCATGTAAGAGTGGTTCCAAGTGAAGATGAAGAGGAGATAAAAGAATAACAAGGGGTTCATGTTACTTATTGAAACATCATTATATGTTTGAAGGGCCTGGACAAAAGAGAACTGGGATCTCAAACATTAAAAGAAAATGGCATCATATCCTGACATCTAGATGAGTTGGAAAGTTGGAAACATTGTTCCATCTTTCTATGACTCCTAGGACATACTTAGATCTTCCTCCTCTATCACAGGACTCCATAGATAAATTTTCATCAAGTAATGATATCTATGCTGATGCAAAGCAAACTAAGTTGAGTAGGGGCTGTGTGATGGCATATTTGGTCAGATAAAAGTCAAGTATTCTATGGATGGAGATTGAGACAGAGCCCCACATTGGAGCACCAGACTGAGCTCCCAAGGTCCAAATGAGGGGCAGAAGGATGGAGAACATAAGCAAGGAAGTCAGGACTGCGAGGGGTGCACCCACCCACCGAGATGGTGGGGCTGATCTAATCAGAGCTCACCAAGGTCAGCTGGACTGGGACTGAAAAATCACAGGATAAAACTGGACTCCCTGAACATGGCAGACAATGAGGGCTGCTGAGAAGCCAAGGACAATGGCACTGGATTTTGATCCTACTACATATACTGACTTTTTTTGGGGGGGGGGTGGCTGGCCTGTTTGGATGCTCACCTTCCTAGACCTGGATGGAGGGGGGAGGAACTTGGATTTCCCACAAGGCAGGGAACCCTTACTGCTCTTTGGACAGGAGAGGAAGAGGGAGTGTAGGGGGGATGGGAAGGTAAATGGGAGGCAGGGAGGAGGCGGAAAATTTTAATAAAGAATAAATAAAAAAATTAAAAAGGTCAAGTATTCTTTGGACTGGGGTACTAGCTCAAATAAACACAGAGACTAGGCAAAATCCATCTATGATCAGGGATGTACTCTTCACTCTTCCTTTTCAATGTTTCCTTCTGTTTTTGAGGTTGGGGCATTAATAGCTACATCAGCATTCCTTTTATGCCGGCACCTCAAAAATTTACCTCAATGAAAAAAGTGACAAAGGCATACAGAAAATAAACATGTGCCTTTCATCTCGTTCTTTATGACCATCTGAGGAAAAAAGCTCAAGAAAACAGGAAATTTCAATTTAAAAAAAAAAAAAAAAACTGCCAGAAGCACACTTTTTCCTTTTGCCATGGCAATCAGGACCAGAATAGGCCATATTTGATTCTTCTAAAACAGGACTGGCTATAGTTCTCCCAAAAAGCAAGCTGGCTTACTATTCAAATTTGTTCATGCCTGTGTTTCTTGGGCTATTTTTAGGACCCTTGCTTCTATATTGGTGCTTGTGGCAAGGAGGAACTTATATTCCTTCTTACAACATTTCCTAAGACCTGAGAATACTTTATTGACAAAGCAACAACGGTGGAGCAAAGTGCCACTGCTGGCAATGAAGTCAAGCTTGAAGACGGAAGTCCTTTGTTGAGGTGACACCATCCTTTATCACCTGAGAAAGACTAAACAGAAAGTAGTAACTCAGTCTTGTGAGTTCAATGCCCACTCGCATATGTAGGAGCTAGAAAATGAACTGGGCACCAAAGTGAAAAATGCCTTAGGCCACACAATCTTCTGCTTACATGTCCAGTTTTGTAGATGAGGAAAAGTATTAACAGAGGACAGGGAGTTGCATGAATTTTCATGGACTGAGTAATATAAAGGACTGAAAACTCAGACCATCTTTTTAAAAATATTTGTACATGCAATGCATGTTCCAGTTTTAGCAGTTTTGAAAGGCATTAAGAAGGAATTAGTGGTTTATCATCCTATGATTATTCCTGTGCATTGCCAGCTATGTGATGACAGGAGAGCAGATAGGTCTCTCTGTGCCTTTGTCTCTCTCCTCTAGAAAGCAATAATGTTATTTACTTTCTGTTTACAGTTGAAGATTCTAGGATAAACAGATTTGTGGAAATTATAAGATAACATACAAAAATATTCAAATCACCATAAGCAATATCACTCATATCACACATCCCAAGAAATGTAAGCCTTGCCCCTTAAATTATAAAATCTTAACTGCTCCTGCTTCATTAGAAGCCTCTGAGTCTCATACGTATGCCGTGGTGGGGTACAGTGGAGTGGTAAATCTGACTTGCCTCGAAATGCTGTAATGATAAGGATAATAGAGAAGAAATTTGAGCCATTTACAAGCAGTATATGTTAATTCTTATCTTCTAAAGTAGCAGGCTTTGTGTTTATATTCAAATATTAGGCCTGTTTAATCTGTCTACCTTACAGTGTCAAATGCATTTATTCCTTTGACATAATTAGTTTACTAAGAGAAAATAGAAAACACAAAATCCTATGTGAATGCTAAGAATTACTATTATTACTAAATTATTTTAATTTTATACATAATTACAATGAATAAGTAATTAATGATATGTGCTAAATTACAGAGTACTTGTCAACTGTATTTATCCATTTACTCAAAGCCCTTAATTTTATGATCCATTAATTTCCTTTACATATATGAAAACAGTGTATTGCTTATCGACTGTTTCTAAGCCTTGTTGATTGTAGCATGGGGAAGAATTTTCATTCTAAATGAGCTATAACTAGTGGCTAGGATCTCACATTCAAACTATAACATCATTGTAGAATCTTTTCTTCATCACTTCACAATTATCATGCCAAGTCTTGATGATCAATCAATCCCCCTCTTTCGGGTGATTGCCTTATTAATGGCAAAGTGATAAGAATGGAATTAAATATTTGCACTGGGGGCTATGCTTAATTGGGTTCTTTCATTGCTTATTGCAAGCTTCAGTTTTTAAAATTAAAGCCAACAAAAGCACGCTATTTAGAAACATGGCTAAAATTAGAAGCCTTTTAAATATGATAAAAATTCTGCAGTGACTTGGACATAATGTTCCTGTTCAGACATGCAGTACAATTTTAGAAACAAAGGACAATTTATTTCTAATTTTAAAGGAAGTTTCCAGATTTGAGTGAATGCTCACATTGTTCCTGAAGCTGTGTCAAATGCTGAGAGTGGAATAGAAGATAAAGTAAATCAGAGAACAGTTCAACATGCTTTATCAACTCAGAGTCACTTTTTATAAATAACTGTTGCAAGAAAAACTTTCTCTGAACTTCTCTTTTAACGTTATTGTTTGAAGTTTTAATGTGTTTTAGTCAAATATTCCTTCCTTTCCCTCCCAAACGCCATGCACACTTCTCTTAAACCTATTGAGTACAGTTACTGAACATGTATTCCAGGATATCTACTGGAGCATGGGTAACCATTCAAGGGCCTCCTCCCTGAAGGAAACTTACTCTTTCTTTCCTTCCAGTAGCCACACTTACTAATAGCTTCTCAACAACTGTTGGGACTTCATGAGCCCCTCCTCAGTTCATGCTGGGATTTTGTCTGGCTTGGCTTCCTACATATAGTCAGATCTGCTGTTAATCCATTTATGTAATGGCTTTGTCACATCCAGAAAATAATGTCATTACAACCATCTACTTCTTGTCCTCACAAATCAAAAAAGATAATAACCATTTTTTGAGAAAAAGGTTATAGTTGACCTTATTAATGGAGACAACACTGATATGTATCAATAATTCGGGAACCTCCTGTATAGCAGATACTCTACTGACCAAGGAAGTTGGCTCTATGTACAGAAACACCTAAGTCTTCATTTATCATTCAAGAGAGTCAAAAAAATCACAGAAAACTAAATACAGGAAAGGTCAGGAAACTGTGCTAAACACTGAAAGCTGGAAAATCAATTGTGATAAGATTCTATGGACACAATCTCTAAAGAAGCAAAGGCAGGGATCTCAAAGAGATGGGAGAAAGAAAGAGTAGGAACAGAGCACTATCAAAAGTGCAATAGCAAGTGGCAGACAGAAGCTCAGGCAATGGGGCTCAGGTTTGTAAAACTGTAGACAAAGCCAGCAACTTAAATTTAGACCCAGAGCTTTGAGGCAAATAGAATAGCTTGAAATAAAGCAATAATTTAATTATTTTTTTTAATTTTGTTTGGTTTGGTTTTTGTTTGTTTGTTTTGCATTGTTTCTTATTAATTGAAAGACATGCCACAGAAAGCACAAAAACAAATAAAGAAACTATCTTTGATGCTACAGTGACCCAGAGCAAGATGTAGTCAGTTTATCCAAGGACTGTTATGTCGGAAGTGCAGATGAGACCAAACATTTCCATTAAGAGTGCTGGTGTTAGATTAGATGAAGACAGTGAGAAAAATTAACTTCAATACTTATATTTTACAAGTTTTACTTAGTGATAAAAAACTCTGAACATGACTAGTTTTATTTATTCATAGATTTTCTTCTGTTTTTCTCGTTTATTGATGATTTAGATACCTAAATTCCATTTGAGGACAATGTTTGAAATAAATGTTACAGCTGAATATGCATAGCCAAACTCTAGGCATTTATAAAGGTGGATGTTCAACTCATCGAGGCTACTTAAGGACATGATCCAGTGTGACATAGTCCAAGTGAGGTGGTATGTACAAAAAGGAAGGTAATAGGAACATAAGCAATGGGATCCACGCTGGTTCATTTGGTAGGTCAACTTACCTGGATCAATCAATGCTCAGATGTCTGGTTTGACATTATTTCTGGATGTGGCTTTTAACAAAAGGGAAATAGCACTCCTGCTGTGAGTGGGCAGAGTTCATCCCTGTTAGGATTTGAGTAAATAGAAGTGGAGGAAATGAGAATCACCCTTCTTTCGGCTCTACTGCTGACCTGTGGCATTCCCTATCATCTTTCTTAACTTAGGACTGCATTTTATAACATCAGCTTCTTTGATGCCAAGGCCTTCACATTGAAACTGAATAATACCACTCACTCTCCCAAGTCCCCCTTTGGAAGATCAGAGGATTTTACCCCTGTGCTGGTTAGTTTTATCTGTCAACTCTGTGCAACATAGAATCACAAAGTAGAGTCTCAGTGAGGAATTCCCTATATCAGACTGGCCTGTGGGCATGCTTGTAGTGGCTTGTCTTTATTGTTAACTGATAAAGGAAGATTCAAATGCATTCCTAGTCACTGTGTTCTGAACTATGTAAGACAGGAAAATGCTGGCAGAGAGCAAAATAACAGGGAATATGGGCACATGTTTCTCTCTAAAAATGACTACAGATGTGCCAGGACCATGTGTAACAATCTCCTGACACCATGACTTCATCAAATGATGGCTCATAACCTGTGATTGAAAGCTCAATAAACTATTCCCTAAGCTGCTTTTGGTCAAGGTATTTTATCATAGCAATAGAAGTAAACCTAAGATAATACCCACAATGAAAAACTATATGTCCTATAATAATTCTCATATATACATAAGATTATATTATATTGACAATATAAACTAAATATGCACATTGAAGACCCCTCACAAATACATGAGTAGAATCCTAGAGAAGACAAATATACATATATTTAATATTTCATCACATTGCATGGCAAACCCAAATTGCATCTGATTCCATTATTCCAAACTTTATGTTTGGTGTTGTTTAAAATATGGCACTTTAACTGAGTTCTGGAAATTAATAGCCTTTTAATATCTAGGGATGGGTCACTACAGGCCAAAGGCACTGTAATATTTATAATACAAAAGCTGAAAAGGCCAAAGAATGCAGAGAATGGTGACTTTTTATTAGAGCAGCTGTATATTGTATAAGTGATGCATGCTAGGAAATGAATCATTGTAGGATATATGGAAAGTGGGCCAGAACTCTCGATCCTTCTTTCTATATCAACTACTGAAAATAAAAAAAAAATGTTGGTATGTTTCTAACTCATTTCAAACAACAAAATACAGGTGTTTATATTTTTTTCTGTCTTATCGGCATTTAAATATTAATGAGAGTATGTGAGAGAAATCTAAAAGTTGTTTCTTGAGGCTCTCAAGGTTAGTAATGACATTTTCACAAAAGCTGGTTTCTGTTCAATTAGCAAATGGTTTAAAAAGATCTTTGACCACCGTAAAGAATGATATTTCAAAAAAGTGTCAGTCACCACATGTGTTCATACCCTCGTTAGATTCAGTATTCAGAAGACTGTCCCTTTTTGTCACGTGGTTTTCTTTTTCAATTTTCCAGTAGATGATTAGCTGTAATCCAAAATTATCAAGTTATTTTTTCCTGTTTAAGTTATTTTGGATGAATTTATTTCCAAATCCCTCATCTATTTTTGCATTTGTTTCCATTTCTAATGCATACTGAGAGGAAAGAATAGAATATACTTACCTCTTCTCTTCTACATGGGTTTTCATGGCTTTGCAGATAAAGACTTGACAAGAGAGAAGTCAGGACAAAGATCATAAAGTTTTAAGAGGTCAGAAAAGCATTTGGACAGAAGGGAAAGGAAGCGACAAAAATGGACTGAGACGTTCATTCGCCGTGATAACAGTATCATTAAAATCATTACATTACCCTGGTCAAGGGTATTATAGATTATTATTATTTACAGCCATCACTATGAATCGTTTAACTCTGATTCCTATTTTATTATTTCACAAAATAAAATAGTTGCTATATTTATAACTCAGACTAACTTGGCAGTAAAGTTTACTTAGCCATGTGTAGCTCCACCAAAATCTTAATTATGACGGACAAACCCTGGAAAAAGAGCACAGGCTTTAAGTTAACTTACTGAGCACCAATATCCACAAATCACGAGCTCCAGGAAACTTCATGAGTAATGAAAGTTTTGAACCTGTGTCATTGACTAGGTTTCCAGCACCTGGAATGATTTCCCTTCTGTTGAATGGGTCTTAAGTTCCACAAAAGATCTGTTGGCAATGATCAACATATGCCTTCCACTACTGCACTTGTGGGGTATCTTGTCATGCTGGACAGTGATTTGGTTCACAGACGTCATCCAGTCTTAGACTGTTGGTTGCTTCCTTTCTTTAAAAGCTTGAATGGTGCCAGGCGGTGGTGGTGCATGCCTTTAATCCCAGCACTCGGGAGGCAGAGGCAGGCGGATCTCTGAGTTCGAGGCCAGCCTGGTCTACAAGAGCTAGTTCCAGGACAGGCTCTAGAAACTACAGGGAAACCCTGTCTCGAAAAAAAAAAAAAAAAAAAAAAAAAAAAAAAAAGCTTGAATGGTGCTTACCTTGTGTCTGAAGTTCATGGTGTTTCTAACAAGGGGGATTCGTTAATTAATGCACTGGAGATAATCCCCGACTATATGTCCAGAGTTCCTTCTCTAAGGATAATTCGATATTCTGAGAGGGTTGACAATTAACACTAAGTGGTATATTTGCTTAAATTTATTTTTTCTTTAACTTGTTGAAAGTTGTTCTATTATCCTCAGCTGACCTGCCTTTGGCTTCCAATTTCTTCAGAACATGCAAGGACATAGGCAACATGATCTAGACGTTTCGTTAGTGCTTCCAGAAATTCTGCATTTTTTCATATATTTAAAGCATTAAATTTAGCTCACGATTGAAAGCAATACATAAATAAATAAACTTAGAAGGAATAAATCTCTGCAATAATAAGCTTTAGAGAAGCTAAGTCAAACTTTTTAACAAGTTTTTATATTTTTTAATAAAAGCCATTTTCATATGTTTATATAGCAATAGAAAATGTGGCTTTCATGAAACATGCATGCATTATCACCTGTGGTGTTCCAGACCCTACTTATGTCCATGACCCGAGACATACTGATGTTTACTGATAGACCAGTATCAATGATAGACCAGATATACCTCAGAATGTTTCAACCTTATTTTTAATATCAAAATATACCTAATTGTAAGTTGATAATTATACTATCTAGATAGTGTAGGAAAACATTATTAGAATAAAATGTCTTAAGTATTATGACCATATCACACTGAAAATAAAAGTTGTCTGCCTCCTTACCCTCCATTTACAAGGAACATTTCATTTCTGTCTACTTAAATAACACTGATTATTGGTAGTTTTTCATTGGGGACAAAGGTTAGACTATAGTCCATGAATAACCAAATGTCAAAGAGGTACATGAGTATGCAAAATATGAAATCAAACTGAAATCTGTATGTGTGCAAAATATATTAAATAACTAAAATTTATAGCTTTAATGTGCATTGATATGTTATTATATCTTCAACTTATTGAAGCTTAAAATGAAAAGGATTAGTTCCTCAGTGAGCAATCTCATTTTTGAAATAGAAAGGCTGAGGTTGAATGAAATTGTTTAGTTCCGTTAGTTCGTCTTTTGGTTTATTGTTTTTTCTAAAACATTTTTAAAAAAAAATTTTAATTAGAATGATTTGCTTCTTATTTTAGTAAACAGATGTGAGGAAAACCCACCTCAGTCTTAAGTATGTGCATCTGTCTGTGAGCAAATTTCCCCACAGACCAGAAAAGATTTAAGGAGCAGAAAATCTATCACAAGGACCCTCAGTAGGAAAACAGTGGATTTACTTTTGTGGATGTTTGACATGAGCTCCAGTTGTTTGATTGAACACATATACTTATGATCACATCCCAGGCCTAGAATCCTGGTCAACACCCAGGTATCTAATGGAACTTGAACGTGAAGCACACCTAGTATAGTAGCACGGCGGTAAAAGAAATCGTTATAATTTAGTTGTGGTTGGGGAAGGTCCAGGTCTCCATGGCAAGACGATTATGTTTGGATTGTGTGACATATAGCAAGAAGTGACTAAATGTATTTTAAGCACTGATCAAATGCTAGGTTATGTTCTAAAACAACAGTAAGCTAATGCTTTTAGACTAAATCTAGGCTACTGCCTAGTTCCTTAAGTATACATTTTTGGAACACATTTGTGTCTGTTTATATTTTTGATGGCTGATTTTACTTACAAAAACATTTAAGCAGTTGCGTAGAAAGCCTATCACTCATAACACTGATTATGTGGCTCTTTATTGAAAAGTTCTGCTGGGGGCTAGTTGCAGTTTCTCACCAGGTCCATTTAATACATTTTTCACAACAAGTTGATCATATGAAAATATTCTCACATATTATACAGCTGGAAGTGAATAGAGCTGAGATTCAGGCCCAGCCAATCTATTTATCCTGTACTCTTCAAATTACATACTTATTTCAACATCCCTTAATCATTTTTAATGTCCTATTATAAATTCAAATGTATTCTTGTAATATTTGACTGCATTTTTGTTCCATTGATTTTAACACAAGTTTTCACCTTATTATTTGCAATTTGTCTTTTAAATTTTGTTTCTGTGATGAAATACTATCTTTATACCTTACTTGTGTGTATTTAGTCTTAATATACTATCATGATTTGAATTAGTACACAATGATTGCTTTGAAGTCTTTGTTAGGTTTGCCATATGAACCCCCTGAAAGGCTATTTATTTCCAGTCATATTCTTGTGTATGAATCAAAATTTCATGTTTCTCTCCATGATCTGTATGTCTTTATTTATTCATATTGACAATGGACATTTAAGTAACAGTGAGCTACAACATTTTATATGGATCCCTGCCCCTCTGTGTGCTCTTGTGTTTGTTGCTCTGTCCAATGTCTTGAAGGTACTATTGTTTTATTAGCTTTCCTTTGCACTGTGAATTCTCTCCCTCACTCTTAAGAGTGTGGCTTTGAGCATGTCCCCAGCTACCCTACAATGAGGATGATTATAACAGGTTTTTCTTTGACTCTGGTATCCCTCTAATATCCCTTTCTTCCTCTGAACACACCCCACTGTCAGTGTTCAGTAATTGCTGACTGCTTGCTCTCTTCTTTTTGACAATGTCCTGAGGCATCAATTGGTTTTCTGTGTAAACCAGTCAATGCCAGGCCTTTTGTGAGGTTACTAGGAGGCCTGTGTTTGAGGTTCTTGCTCACCCTAGGAGGGCTCTTCTCACTTCTCTCTCTGATTGTCTCCTGTCAGTTATGGAATCTAAGGTTTTGTTTGTTGCCTTCAGACAGAGCTTCAGCCTTCCTTCTATGGCTTAACACCCAAAACTGTTTATTTTTGAGAGAAAGGCTAGCTTTAAATTCCCAAAACACTTTTCTAAATAAGAACAGCTTCTTTGTTGGAAATTTTAGAAGTGTGTGACCTCATGGCTTCCTTCTCTCACACTGTGCAAATTCTCTGGACTGTTGTGCTGGTGCTGGCAGAGGAAGGAAGTGACCCTGTTTATTTTGAAGTTATATTTCAGAATGATGAGCAAGATGTGAGGGTGATACTAGCTTCTGATTTCAGCTGTCTTGTCTGCTGTAGAACATCCACTTTGAGACAATTTGAGTCACATATTATATAATCTTGCAGTTTAAAAACTTAGTAGGGTTTCCTGGAATAAATATCAGTCTTGTCTGATTTGGGGGCAATGTATCAGCATATAAATATTCATTAAAATTTGTATTTCATAATTTATGCCCATTAATTTTACATTTTAATAATCTTTCTATCTCCTAAACCTAAGGTTCTACACCTTGTGTTTTACAACTCAGGTTTAACTAGGTACATACAAGACTGTTTACTTTAGGTATGATTGAGCCAAAAACTGGGTTTTATAGGACACACTGTAAGGATTTTAAGTCATGGTTGCAATGGGGACTGGAATGTCTTTAAAATAAAGAAATCATGAGTTTCAACTGTTTTCAGCTAACTTTGAGGCAGATTGACAATCAAAATTGAATATACATTGGAAATTCAGACATGTACATCTAGAATAGAATGATTTCATGAGGAGAAATATAGCAACATAAATGACCCGAGGAAATAGATTTAGAGGAAAGAAGGTAATTCCTTAGCATTGCTAGACCACTCACATGAAGAGACTGCATGGGGCATTGCACAGACCCAAACAATTTTAAGAATGATAGAGAGTATTGTTAATAACAAAAACCTATGACTATTCTCTGCAGACCAGACTTGTATTCACATCTCTAGTGGAAGTTTCCACATGTAACATTCTACGTATAATAATACATTTACTTCAGGATATTTGTATGTATTTTCAACAGTATAGAGAATAGACTAATCAGTTAATCATATACCATATGAGTTTACACTGTGATGGGGATTATAGATATTAGACAGTATTTAATGTAAAGAACAATATACCTAGTGGATTGTTTTCTTAGAAGTCTGATTGAATAGAAATTAAAAAAAATATGGATAAGGCTAACATAGATAAACAAGGTGAATAAAGAGGCCCTCTGAAGCCAAAATAGGAGGAACAAAGAATCTCAAGAGCGTATAAAACACCTCAGATACCAAAAACAAGGAGAAATAATATCAGAAGATTACAAATGAAAAGTCAGAGTGTGAATTTTCCAAGCTCAGTTGTACTTTATTACAGAACAAGAAAACCTCTGAAGTTTGATGTTATATCAGAGTGGGGCCACATTGTGTGTGTGTGTGTGCATGTGTGTGTGTGTGTATGTGTGCATGTTTGTTTATTTATTACTCATTTTGTATAGAGTTAAAAACAGAAAATCATTAAGGAGAACATTTAACATTAGCATTTGTAACAAAAATACTAAATGTTTAAAATTTTATTCACCATTGTATATTTCATATTGTAGTATATAACAGGCAACCAAGAATTCAACTCCTACTCTGGACAAAACAAAGTATGTTGAAAGGAGGCTATTTGTTTGCTCCCGGCTGCTCAGCCCTGAAATAATCACACAGAAAGTACACTATTTAAATCATTGCTTGGCCCATTATCTCTAGCTTCTTATTTGTTAACTCTTACATCTTAATTTTTCCCATCTCCATTAATCTGTTCATCACCATGAGGTCATGGCACAAAAATAATTCTATGTGAGTTCCTTGTACCAGAGAAAAAACTTAAAGTTTTATGATATTAAAGTTTTTTTTTTCCTAACAGACCTTGTTTCCTACTGCTCATACTAAACTGTGTTAAACAATAGAAATTTGAGAACCTCTTGACAGAAATTTGACAGAAAATTGTCAAAAATACCATGCCATGGGCTAACAAAGATATAAAGACTAGAGATTTACTTGGGTGATAATTCTGAAAGTCCAAGTGAAGGGGCCATGTCTGATTGTAGTCAGACTTCTCATAGCTTCCTGAGCTAGGAGACCTGGCCTTGTGACATCTAAATAATGTCCATAGCTCTTTTTCTATTTTCTCTATGTCTTTTCTCTCCCTCTCCATTTTCTTCTCCATCTCCCTCTTCCTCCATCTCCAGTCTCTGCATATATGTTTCTCTGTGTACGTTCCTGCTCTGCATCTCCCTCACTATGAATCCATTAGTTTTCTGCATTGAGAGATAGACGATGATGACCATATTCTTTTTTATCACCTCCAAAGACCCTTTTTAAACACTATAGATTAAATTTCTATTCCTTTCGAACCTCACAGTGGGCAATCATTTCAACATAGGCACCTCAGATTACAGAGTCTATAGTATAGTATAGACGCAGAAGTTAGATAGTAGGAAGTCAACTTTCAAAATTCAGAAGAAATACAAGCTTAAATATAATAAATTTTTGTATAGAAGACCCGGATCTTAAACCACAACCTATGAACACCTGATTTTTGATAAAGGAACTAAAAGTACACAATGGAAGAAAGAGGGCATCTTCAACAAATGGTGCTGACATAACTGGATGTCAACCTGTACAAGAATGAAAGTAGATCCATATCTATCACCATGCACAAAACTCAAGTCCAAATGGATTAAAGACCTCAATATTAATCTGAACACACTGAGCTTGATAGAGGAGAAAGTGGGAAGTACTCTACAACAATGGGCACAGGAGACCGTTTCCTACGTATAACCCCAGCTGCACAGACATTAAGGGCAACATTGAATAAATGGGACCTCCTGAAGCTGAGCAGCTTCTGTAAAGCAAAGGACACTGTCACTAAGTCACAAAGGCAGCCTACTGACTGGGAAAAGATCTTCACCAACCCTGCAACTGACAAAGGTCTGATCTCTAAAATATATAAGGAACTCAAGAGACTAGACTTTAAAATGCTAATGAACCCAATTAAAAATGGGGCACTGAACTGAACAGAGAATTCTCAACAGAAGAAGTTCAAATGGCCAAAAGACACTTAAGGTCATGCTCAACCTCCC
Organism: Arvicola amphibius; assembly: GCF_903992535.2. NCBI lineage: Eukaryota > Metazoa > Chordata > Mammalia > Rodentia > Cricetidae > Arvicola > Arvicola amphibius. The sequence goes on from NC_052047.1 coordinate 59,849,471, forward strand.
TAGCTATCAGGGAAATGCAAATCAAAACAACTTTGAGATATCATCTTACACCTGTCAGATTGGCTAAAATCCAAAACATCAATGATAACCTTTGCTAGAGAGGTTGTGGGGTAAGGGGTACTCCCATCCATTGCTGGTGAGAATGCACACTTGTGCAACCACTTTGGAAAGCAGTGTGGCGGTTTCTCAGGAAATTCGGGATCAACCTACCCCAGGACCCAGCAATTCCACTATTGGGAATCTACCCAAGAGATGCCAAATCATATTACAAATGCATTTGCTCAACTATGTTCATAGCAGCATTATTTGTAATAGCCAGATCCTGGAAACAACCTAGATGCCCATCAGTGGAAGAATGAAGAAACTGTGGAATATATACATGTTAGAATACTACTCAGCGGTAAAAAAACAATGACATCTTGAATTTTACAAATGGATGGAAATAGAAAACACTATTCTGAGTAAGTTAACCCAGACCCAAAAAGATGAACATGGGATGTACTTACTCATAATCGGTTTCGAGCCATAATTAAAGGACATCGAGCCTATAATTCAGGATCCTTGAGAAGATAATAAGAAGGTGAACCCCCCAAAAAGATATAGTTATCCTCCTGGATATTGGAAGTAGACACGATCGCCAGGCAAAAATTGGGAACTTGAGGGTGGGGCCAGACGGGGCCAAGAGAAGATGGGGAGAGAAAAGCGTGAAGGGGAGAATCGGGGGAGCTCGGAGGAATGGGATGCTTGGGATACAGGAAGGGTGGATATGGGAGCAGGGAAGCATATATCTTAATTTAGGGAGCCATCTGAGGGTTGTCAAGAGACTTGACCCTAGAGGGGTTCCCAGGTTTCCAGGGAGACATCCCCAGCTAGTTCCTTAGGCAGCTGAGGAGAGGGAGCCTGAAAAGTCCAGATCCTATAGCCATACTGATGAATTTCTTGCATATCACCATAGAACCTCCACCTAGTGATAGATGAAGAAAATGACTGAGCCCCACATTGGAGCACTGGACTGAGCTCCCAAGGTCCTGATGAGGAGCAGAAGGAGAGAGAACATGAGAAAGAAAGTCAGGACCATGAGGGGTGCGTTCACCCTTGGAGACCGTGGGACAGAACTAATGGGAGATCACCAACTCCAGTTGGATTGGGACTGATGGAACATGATACCAAACCAGACTCTCTGAATGTGGCCGATGGTGGAGGCTGACTGAGAAGCCAAGGACAAAGGCGTTGAGCTTTGACTCTTCTGCATGGACAGGCTCTGTGGGAGCCTTCTCAGCTTGGTTGATCACCTTCCTGGACCTGGGGGGAGTTGGGAGGACCTTGGTCTTAACATAGAGTAGGGAACCCCGATGGCTCCTTGGCCTGAAGAAGGAGGGAGGGGGGGGGTATGGGTGGAGGGGAGGGGAAGGAAGGGGGAGGAAGAGGGGAGGAGATGGAAATTTTTAAGCATAAAAAAATAAACCAAAAAAAAGAAATTTTTGTTGCGTCAAAAATACACTCATTTCTTTCTTCAAAATAGATGTTTTTTCAATCTAAACATTTGCTTTAAATGCATCCTTCTTCTATACCTATTGTTCTTAGATATCAACTTTTCATTGTGTCCCATATTTTCTGGATATTTTGGATTAAGCTTTTGTTAGATTTAATGTTTTCATTAACTGATGAGTCTATTTTCTCTATTATATCTTTAGTGCTTGAGATTCTCTCTTCCATCTCTTGTATTCTTTGCTCATACTTGTGTTTGTAGTTACTGATCATTTTCTCATGATTTCTGTTTCTATAATTCCCTCAGCTTGTGTTTTCTTTATTGTCTCTATTTCAGTTTTAAGGTCTTGAAGAGTTTCTTTCATATGTTTAATTGCTTTTTCTTGGTTTTCTTTAAGGAATTTGCTGATGTCCTTCAATTTTTTGCTTGTTTTTTCCTCCATTTTTTTTGAGGGAATTTCTCATTTCCTCCTCAAGTGTTTCAAAGAACTTCTGGAGGGATCACAATCACTGACTTCAAACTCTAATACAGAACTACAGTACTGAATAAAGCCTGGTATTGGCGTAAGAACAGACAGAAGGACCAATAGAACTGAATAGAAGACCTGGATATTAATCCACACTCCTTCGAATACCTGATTTTTGACAAAGAAGCAAAAAATATCAAATAGAAAAAAGAAAGCATATTTAACAAATGATGCTAGCATAACAGGATATTAACATGTATAAGAATAAAAATAGATCCATATCTATCACCATGCACAAAACTCACGTCCAAATGCATCAAAGACCTCAACATAAAGCCAGCCACACTGAACCTTATAAAGAGAATGTGGGAAGTACACTTGAACACATTGGCACAGGAGACCACTTCCTAAATATAATCCCAGCAGCACAAACACTGAGAGAAACAATTAATAAATGTGAGCTCCTGAAACGGAAAGACTTCTGTAAAGGAAAGGACACGGTCAACAAGACAAAACGGCAGCCTACAGAATGGGAAAAGATCTTCAGTAACCACAGATCAGACAGAAGTTGATCTCCAAACAAGATCTTTATGTTGTACAGTTTCCTTAATAATGTAGTATTACAGTACATTCAGCACGCCTGCCTTGCTGGTTTTTAAACCTATGTCCTCATATGTGTTGAGCAAGTGCTGTATCAGTGAGCAATAGTCCTAGAACTTGCCTACACCACCAAACTTCTCTCACTGCCATTGTTTTTAGATTATTAGTTTATAGTAGGTTTTGCCCATTCACATTTTTTTCTAGCCAAAAACAATCTTCAGAAGCATAGATTTAAAATAAACCATTGAAGAACAGGGTTAATCTTGCTGTCAGATAAGATTTAGCCCAGGCATGGAGTGTTGGCAATATTTAAATGACATTTCCAGGACTGTAAAATGATTAAACATTGCAATTTAAGCCTGTTCTCATTGGAAAGTTCTTGCTTTCTGACTTTGTGTGATTTATTTGGTCTTCTGTTTCAATTCCGTGTTTTCTCGTGAGCACTTCATTGCTGGTAGAGTAGGCTAGGCACTCAGGGATTCACTGCTCAGACAAACAGACTTGAAAAGCAAGATGCACACAGGTTCATGCAGTCTGAGGAAAGAAGGGGGCTTGAGCAGGATCCCAAGAGAGACAAACTCTGCTGATTCTCCACTTCTTCATTACCTCACTGTTTAGAGCCCACCATTGCATTCTTGATCTTACATCCAATGGAGACAGATGTCAACAATTGGATTTCACAGTTCTTTCTCAGAAAAGCTTTGGGTTTTCGGAGGTTGTCTTATTAGAGAGTCATGAAAGCAGAAGAGCCAAATCAAGGTGCTGTAAGAGAAAGCCACTTATCCAGTAAGTGTGATGTCTCTCTAGTCAGAAAAGGAGAGTTTGAAGGATAGCTGCACGTAAAGTTTTAGGCAGGTTAGAGTGCATGCTTTTGTGGAAATTACAAGTGAGTCTCTAAATTTAGAAGAAAACATGTAAGAATCAATGCGAGAACAATAAAGAAGAAAGACAGCTGAAAACCCAAGGGGCAGCATCATGAAGAAGGTGCTCTGTTCTTAAACCAAGTGAAAGATGGAACATTAACTATGCTTTCTGTCTTTTTTTCCTATCCATTTCTAATTGAATTCAGGGCTTTCCCAGCTGAAACTTAACTTTGCTTGCCCTTCCCCGCATTCACAACTCATACATTTGAACTTGTAAGAAAGATGAAGTTGCACCTTTAAATCTACTTGAGTAACTTTTCTTTAATCATTTATTTCATACAATACATTTGTTAATTCAAAAAATGGAATGGTCAAAATTATCTTCTGCTTCATACTCTACCTGAGACCGGCTGGGGAGAATCAAAGAATCACGGGGAATTGTGAAGCTCATTTTCTGACACAGCATAGTTTCAGATCTGCCATTTAGAAAGTGTGTGATCTTGGAAAAATTATTTTCTCCTTCAGAAACTGAGCTTCCCCACTCTTAAAACAGAAGATGTCAGTGAAAACTTAATGGTGATGTGCACCCCGTTTCACATGTTCAGAGTGTTTTTATAACTAGGATAACTGGGGCTTTTGTTTTTACTGTAAAATCAAAGCAAACATTTCAAGCCAGCGTGCATTGATTGGAAACATCCTTCAAGGACTTGGGGTATTGAACTGAAGCCCTTCAGATTCCTCTCTGTGAAGGAGCCACTAGTAATGTCATAAAAGAACACACTAAAAGAAGTCACCACAACATGGATCTTGGCCATCCTCTCACTCTTAATGAAGTTGCATGTTTGTGCAAGTTTTGCTTGCTTGTTATTTTATTGACCAGCTGTTTTATTCCTGAAAAAAATTGTATTAAATCTATAAGACCCAGATCCTTTGATCAAAGTTTCCCCCACTTACAAATTTATTTGAAGGCATAGAATGTATTATTCAAGTAATAATAGTGATTCTCACACATAAATTAACAAGAATGAAACATTACATTAAAGTTTACTTACATTAAAGATTTTCTAGTTGAATTGTCAGAAGCCAGTTGTCTGCCTCTGAAGAGGTGCAAACCTCTCTCAGGATCATTTCTTAGGTGTAAAAACAAGACACATGAGCTGATTGGCTGAAAGATCTGTAGTACCCCAGACATTAAACAAGAGGCAGCAAATCCAGCTGCCATACATGACCTTAAGTTTTAATTTAGTTCACATTTATTCTTGTCATTTAATTTATATTAGATTGATTTTGACATTTTCTTTTAACATTTTTTAAGAGCTTATCATGAAAAGGTACAGAATATAACTTTTACACAATGACACACGTGTAAAAACATTTCTTCATAGATGTATCACTATTTATTCAAAGGTAAGACAGCACATTACATGCTTATTCATATAGTTTAGAATCCTTTCTTCAAGTTGATTTCAATTATTTGTTTTGTAAATTATCATTTATTTATGAAGAATTTTGTGAGTAACTATATTTACTGTATCTTCCTTCTCCTTCTCCCTTTAGCCCTTCCCATGGCCACCTGCCACTCCCTTCAAATTCATGACCTGTTATTTTACACACACACTCACATTTCTTTAGAACCTCTGTAGTGTTGTTCAGGTATAAAATATGATTTTAGACCTGACTACTTGATCTTGGATCATATATCAGGCATCTCATTCAGGGACTCATACTTAGAGCACACTGGTTATCAGTCTCTCAGCAGTTACAAATTATATGAAGCTTTCCATCTAAGGGTTGGGGTGAGATTTTTCTGGAATGTTAACTGGTATTGTTATTGTTCAGGTCTTTTTAGGTAGTCCAACTGTTGCTGTTTCACTGATGCACTTCTCTATCTTTATCGAAGACCTGGGCCTCTGTCGGTTCTTTACCTCAAAAGAATGAAACAAAACATCATCCTCAATCACTGAATTCATACATGAAAGCCAGTCCTTAGCACTCTAGATCATAACTTTCTTTGGCTACAAGGTCTTTCAAGAAATGGCCAAGATAAGACCTGTATCACTTAGGGAGCTTACCCCAACATATATGACATCCTTAATAGAAGATACTAAGACACAAACATATCAAGAGGAGAGGAACACCTGGATAAAGGAATGTGCAATTATTTTTAAGGCAAGAAAGAGGTCTCCCAAAGAAATCTTCTGATTCCTTTCTTTGAGAATTCTGTCCTGTTGAACTATGTGGGAAATGATGTCTCTGCCACTGAAAGTACACAGCCCCCTGTACTTTTGATTTTGGTGCAGTTCTCTCAACATCCAGATGACCAAGAATAACAGAAGTCATAGGAAATATGGCTTTGTCAGAGAAGTTATTCAACAGAAGCCTTTCAAAGCACTAATATAGAAAGAATAATAAGGAAAAGGGTCACATTTATTCAATGCAGTAAATGTGACTTATATCAGGCTGTTAATGGTGGAATTGTCTACCAAAAAGCTATAGTTCCTGTGAATTCTGTCTTATTTGGAGCTTGAATAATCATTAAAGTAATAGATGAAGCCATATTAGAGTGGTGTGTGTCATTAACTCAATACTACAGATTAAAGAAGAGAAGAGACAGAGATAGACAGGAAAAGGATCCAGCTTTGTGAAGACTGGTGAGAACAGGTGATAAGCTCATAAACCCCAACACAGGATGCTCTGCCACATCCACCAGAAGTTAAAACACTACAGTGACTCTCCTTGAGGACATGAGAAGTTTTCAAGTGGCATCCTAGTTTCAGGCTTGTAGCACACACAGTTGTAAGGGTGTGTGCATGTGTGCAACTGAGATTTAAGCTGCCCACTCTCAGGCAGTTTGTTTCTGCTAAGCTAGAAAATTAATACATGCACCCCAGATATTTTTAAAATGTGCTGATGTCAGGTTACAGATTTTGTCTTGGTGGATGGTAAGTATTTGAGAAATACTTTTATCTCCTTACTAAACTCTTTGCTAGATGCCTGACCTAGGTGTCTGTGAACCCAACTTTGGCTTCACAATCTGCCTAGTGCAGATTCTTGCTCTACATATTTCTAATGCAAGAAACATACACATATGATTTTATTTTATTTTGACAATGGCATAAATACCAGTCTACATGGAGTGGGTATAAATATAGCCAGAATTCAAAAATAATACACACACATACACTCCCACACACAGAAACACACATACACCATACATGTCAATATAGAAAAAAAAAGAATATTATCTTAGTGTGTATAACTTCAACTTCAGTCAGCTACACTGTTGCTGCCCTTAACATGTTTACATCTTCCTGCCCGTGAGCACAGCTGTCTGGTGGAATGGAATTGTTAGAACATGAGGTCTATGGACTTGAATTCTTTAAAATGCTCTAACATTATTTCTATCAGCAGTAGATAATTGTAGTGTTGAGCTTCAGGCCGGCTTCCCGCCGCCCTGCTCTCAGCCACTGGATAGCTTAAAACCCAAAATAATTACACGGAACGGAAACTGTATTCTTTTAAACACTGCCTGGCTCATTAGTTTCAGCCTCTTACTCACATCTTGACTAACCCATATCTAATAATCTGTGTAACACCACGAGCGGTGTATTACCGGGAAAGATTCAGCATGTCTGTCCTGGTGGCTGGTTCCATCACATCTGGCATCTCTCTGAGGAGAGGCATGGCAGTCTGGCTCACTTAAGAGAGGCATGGCATCTGACTGAGCCATCTACCTCACTTCCTTCTTCCTGTTCTGTCTACTCCACCCACCTAAGGGCTGGCCAAGGCAGTTTCTTTATTAAAACAGAAGACCCTCCCACGTCAGATAATAATTTCCAAAATTGTAGCAAAGTTTTGTGTTTTGTGTGACACAGGCTTCTACGCTATGAATTTTCTATGTCTGATCATTATCATTTTCTAATTATCAGTATAAGTTATTACCATTTTGGACTAATGTATGTATCTGTACCTGTATCTGTCCACTAGATATCATCCCATGTGTACAGTTTTCATTGCAAATATATTGCTTTCTTTCTAGTTACTCTTCACTGTGATATCCAAGAAATGTTCTCATTTCACTCACCATTTACACAGAAGGAACAGTTTGATCAGCTGTCTCTCTAACATGTTTCTTGGTAGTTATTACAGCAGCGAGGCACCAACCCAGTCTCATCTTTCTTCAGCTTTCTGAGTACACTTTCCCATCAGCATTTGCATCTGCATTGTTTGACATCAACATTAAGTTCCCATTCCTATGCGTGCAGCAACTGAGGGCTGTTCCTGTAGGAAGTACAACCTGCTGTACTTTTGTTTTTGGTGCAGCTCTCTCAACATCTAGATGACCAAGAATAACAGAAGTCATAGGAAATATGGCTTTGTCAGAGTAGTTATTATGTTGCTTCATTTCATAACTTATCTCATTTTTGTCTCTCAATCTGCTATTATCCAACTCTGGAATCTTTCTAGATGGTTGCTTTTGATACTTTAATGGAGAAATTTCTGTTATACATTTTACACATGACATCCTGTCTAGCTAAACCTGTTGCCACGTTGTTAGTAATGCTTGCATGAGTTTGAATGGCGGTGAAGATGAGTATGGAGATTAATAAGACCTGCATTCACAGCTGCTGGACATTTAGAATGATAAAGCAACTTTAAAAACAACATTGTGAGTTTCATGCAAAACTAAACATATTTTCTTTGTTCCATCTCTCATTCCCATGACTTCTCTTTTATCCAAAGGTGTTGAAAGCTATGTTCATACAGACGCCTGCAAGCATATGCTTGTAGCAGCTTTATGCATAATTGCTTAAATTAGAAGGAATCAGAATGTCCTTCAGTAAAGGAAATGAGGAAGTGTGGTGTAGCAAGACAATGGAATATTATTCAGTGCTAAAAAATGAGCTATCAAGAAAAGACTAAGAAAAGATTCCTCTGTAAAATGTCTGCATACCCCAAGCATATGACATGCTAGAAATGTGGAATCTGTGAACACAGAAAAAAAAAAAAAGATCAGTGAGTGGCAGATTGACACAGTCTGGAGAGATAAATGGGAAGAACTCAAAAGAGGTATTTTTGTTACTTATTTTTGTTTGTTTGAGACAAGGTCTTATGATGTATCTCTGACTATCCTGGCACTCAATATATAGAATAGGCTGACCACAAACTTCTGCCTCTAGAATGTTTGGATTAAAGACATGGACCACTGTGTCTGGATACAGAAAATACTTATTTTGTGAAATATTGTAGTGGTGTATATATATGGCTTTGTGCCTTTGTACCCATAGAATATCACTGAGTCATCTCTCATGTAAGCTATGAACTGTGAGTGGCATTACTAAGTCAGTGTGGATTCACCAGAAAAAAACAAATGCAGTGTTCTGAAGGGAAGCTGCAGATGTCCTATTTCAGATGGATGTATGCCCCTAGGCTGTGACTGCTTAGGGATAAGAATTATTTGTGCCTTTGCAATTTTGCTGTGAAATCTAGCTGTCCTCCAAAGAAAAATGTTTTGCTTTGTTTATTTGTTTTTAAAAATTTAGTAAATTTGAATGTATGTTTTGCATTTTTAGTTTTTATTTTTAGCTTTGTGGTGTCTCGTCCAGATGTGTATGGGATACAAATGTTGTGAACACACTTACTACTCAGTTAACACTGTGCCAATTCCTTACCTTATTTTGATTTATCATAAGTATGTGTCCCTTTCAAGGACACTCTAGACAGGTACTGGGGGATGTTCTCATTCTTAATTCAAAGTAGAAGAAACACCCAAGACCTGGGCTTCAGGAGCTCTCTGCAGTGATTGGGAAATTATAATTACCATATCCTTGTTTTAGTCAGATGAATGCCAAAGACACCAAGCATAGTTCTGTTGCCTAAATCACTCCCATGCACAATGTGAAGAAGAAACACCAGGAAGTCCAACCAGAATACTTCAAGTGTGTTCCTAATGAACTTTCAGCACTTTCTCTAAATTATTGAATACAAACCTAAAATAGTGTTATTCAAATAAAAGTCTCTCCATAAGACCCTGTGTTGAGCCTATCCCTTGCCTTTGGGAACTGTTTCTGGGGTAGGTGGAAACTGGTTAAGGTCAACCCTGAGCAAGTAGGTTACTGGGCCATGAGTTTGAAGATTGGTACCTGTTCCTTCCTCTCTATCTGCTTCTCATTCCACAAGCTCCCACCACAAAGAAAAACAGTTTTTTTCTACTCAACACAAAACCATAAATCAAAGACCCCAACGACTATGGACAGAACTCTCTGGAAACAAGTCATTCCATCCTCTGAGTTGCTTCTCTAAGGTTGGTGAAACAGCAAATGAGACAAATTGGGCTAACTCCTAAGATTTGTGACAAAAGATTGCTTGGAATTTGTTTTAATATTAAATAGAAAAGGAAGCTTATTTATTTTCATGTGTATATGTGGGTGATATCTGAGTTCATGAATTTGGTTTTTTCCTTATGTGTATACATGCAAATGTTTATGTGTACATGTGGAGACCTAAGATGTAGCTTGGCAATCTCCTTCCATTGTACTTCACATTGAACATTGAGGCAGGGGCTCCTGCTTACTCTGAGGCACATTCCAGTGACATGGCTAGTCTGGCTAGCTAGATTCCTCTTTGTATCCTCTGTCTCTACCTTATGATGCACCAGAATTAAAAGGAGTGCAGGGCCACAACCACCTGGTGTTTATAAGAGTTCTGAAGTCATAATTGCTGCTTGTACAATAATTGCATTAAGCAAGAACATAGTTCCTCAACCCAATATTATTTTTAAATGGAATTTTTATTTGAAATTTTCATTTCTGAAAAACAGACAAGAGACTAATAATGAGCTAATATCCCCCACAGGGCCATGGTATTGCCTTTCTCCATAAGAACAGGAAGATTATTCTAGCAGTATGGAAGCAGAGACAGGCAGATATTTTTGAGTTCAAGGCCAGCCTAGTCTACACAGGAGTTTGAGTACAGCCAGGGCTACACAAAGAAACCCTGCTTCAGGAAAAAGACAAAATACAAAGAAAGAAGATGATTCAGCAACTAAGTCAAACACAACCTCCTCTATGGTTTGATTTTTACAGATAGTGACATGTGATGACATCACATAGAAAAGCCAGTTGACTTTATGCATATCAAATAAATAAGATTCTTGTAATATTTTTGTTGTTGCTGAAAATCAATTGCTACCCATTTTTCTCAATGCTACTCTATATTCTGCTAAAGTTCAATATTGAAAATTATGTTATTTATTTCTATAGTGATAGTAGAATATTCAGGATATCATATCATAACTGAATGGCATTACTCACTTTGAACACCTACCGAACAGAAATACATTCTATGTTTGCTTGTAGAACATCTCTATATTTTAACTGCATCCAAATGCAACATTCTAAAAATCTATAAAATACAATATAAAAATACAATTTAGGGTGTGTGCATATTGGCAATAATGTGCAACAGTATATGGTTATGATGAAACTGATATAGAATAAAATAAATATATGCTTAAGCAAAGAAATGCATATCTTCTCTGATCCTCCATTTGAAATTTCAGATATGTCAGGATCCTTGATTTACTATATCAATCAACTCAAATAGCTCAACTTTAGAGTAAGATGCTTACAATAAATAAGTTAAATTTTGGCTGAATATTTTTTTCAAAATCATTTGGGATTTTATATCCCAATGCTTAATAAACTACTTAAATAAAACTTCAGCTTTTCATGTTTTTAGTCAGATGTTGGATGGTTTCTTTGAACGTAAGAACCTTGAATTTATTTTTATATCAGCAGAGCAACAACTGAATAAAGCACACAATGGGAGTTGAAGATTTAATTTTGATATAATAACTTTACTTTGTACAATTCAATTTAGCAGAAGGATGCTTTAATAGAGTTCTGATACTTAATTGGATGTAATTATATTCTCCAACAAGGGCCAATAAATTGGGATGCCTTATGATTTTGTTCTAGTAGGATTTGGTGAAACAAAGAAATATAGAGACAATGCCACTGTTTGCTGTTCTTACAAAATATCTGCCCAAAGCGTACTACAGTGGAAAGAAAACAAAAGGATGAAGCATTTCAACATAAAACTTTTTCCAATCAAGGAAGTTTGTTCTCTGTGAGATATCCTAGCTAAAAATTACTTAACTCTATAAAAATTTCTTGAAAAACATAGAATCAAAATGAATGTCAATAATTTTAAATACATTAACCATAAAATAACTTTTGATCATCAATTGTAATTTTACTTTAAAAGCAGTCACACTATGTTGAAAACAAATTTATTTTCAGAAAAATGCTAGAGACATTGTGTTTGGGGTAGACAGGGCTATACATACATAGATGTATGTGATAGTGATCACTTCCCATAAGTCCTTAAAAACCTGTCAACAAGCGGAATGCTTAAGTGTCCTTATTAGCCATAGGTCATGAATACATATTATGTTCATTTTAGAAACCATTTTATATTTGAAAGTCTTCTGTGAAGAATGACAAACAATGAAATATTGGGCAATGTATCAATACATCTGTAGTTTAACCCTGTCAACTTGATGGGACTGGGACAAAGTTAGTTAGGAGATTAGTAGTAGCAAGGTCCACATTTCAGTGTGTCTGTGATAAAAATGCCAACATTCAGCAGATTTTGAGTGTGTTGCTTCTATCAGAATGACCTAGTCCTGTAGTGTATCTGCAATATGATGTTATATCTCCATATCTTCCTCCAAAGATAGCTAAAAGTTAGAGTTGGAACCTAGCTTGAGAGAGTGATTATTGGGATGATGTCCCTGGGGTTATGTTGTCCCCAGACTACTCTTCACATTTCCCCTACTGTCTGGTTCCTGGCCACCCTAATATAAGCACCTCTACTTGCTGTAATTTCTATAAGTGAACTATAGTCATTCAAGTTGTGACCTCAAATGAATAATTCCTCCTTCAAATTGTTCTCATGTGTGTTAGTCACAAAAACACAAACTCATATGAAAACAATCTTCAATGGGACTCATTCTGAACAAGTCAACTGGTTCACTCAACATACATTTGTCTATTTAAACTGTAGCAAATAATCAGTTCTTATTACCCTAGGAAGCAATACACCCTTTGCCATGCAATTAACCTCTTTCTTTCACTATTATAGGAATAATTATTTTCTTCTAAATTCTTGTTTCTTCAGTTTTTTTTGTTACATAATTGTCTGCTGTCCAGTCACATCTGATTTATGTGAGGATATAATATAAGTCTGGATTCAGAAGTACAAATCCATATTCACAAAATCAGAGTCATAGGGAGAATTAGCATTTTAATAGGCTTCCAGGTAATGTGCAAATGTTGAAAATAGCAGAGACCAAAGCAATCACTATTATTTGTCCATTGTCTTCATATGTCACACAACGAGTGACATCCTAAAGGAGCTCATGCCAGGGAACATCCTTCATCAAAAAAGTTACCTCATTCCAGGACATAGAATCCACCTCTATTCCTCAGAAGACTTTCCGGAGGAAGAGAACAGAAAATTGAATGTCACATGATAAAGCACAATGAATAGAGGGAGGAGCAACAAGGCAGAAAACCCATCCACTGACTTATTAAGAGAACTACCCCTACACCCTGAGAAGAGTCAAAATTTACTTAGCACTGTTCCTGATCTCTAAGAGAAGGGCAGAAGAGAAACAGAGCCATGTCTACCCCAACCAGCCACGCCTTATTCAGCCAAAGTGAAATATGGACATAGGACTTTCATTTCATAAAACACTGTGCCTGTGGTTGGCCTGCTTTATGGCCTTCCTCGCAGTAGATATTTATATAGCTTTTAAAATTTTTACAAAATTAAATATTTCTTGCCTCGGCATCCTAAAGTTGCACCTTTGTTGGTTAAAATAGTTAAAAGTAGTTTCATCAAAAGGAGTAAAAGAAACAGAAAATTCACTCCGTGTGTACACAGACGCATGAGAACAATAACTTAGACTGTTGGAAATGAACGTAAGAATCCACAATGTAGAATTTAGTGTAATTTAATTTTTTAAGCTTCTGAATTCCAGAATTTAACAATGCATTAATATTGATGTTCTCTTGAAGCATCTACAGCAGAGTTCCTCGTCTTATAAAATCGTAGAAGCATGGGTCTAAAGAAACTCAACTACTCTACATGGTATGTAAGTCATGCCAGTAAATGTCAGCCTGGAAATCTTACACTTAGAAACACTAAATGGAGTTAGCAGGTTGTATTTATATATTTATGTGTGTATTATGTAACAATAGTAATCAAAGAAAAAGAGGCCATGAATTTGAATTTGAGAGTTAAGTAGGAAAGTTATGTGGTAGGAGTTGGGGGAGGAAAAGGGGAATTGGTGAAGTAATGTAACTATATTTTATTTAAAATTTAAAAATTACTAAGGGGAGGCTGGGCGGTGGTGGCGCACGCCTTTAATCCCAGCACTCGGGAGGCAGAGGCAGGCGGACCTCTGAGTTTGAGGCCAGCCTGGGCTACAAGAGCTAGTTCCAGGACAGGCTCTAGAAACTACAGGGAAACCCTGTCTCGAAAAACCAAAAAAAAAAAAAAAAAAAAAAATTACTAAGGGGAAAGAAAAATATTTTTAAATGTACCTTACATTACTGTCAAGGATTATATTGATGGTACGGTATATGTTGCTTCTACTTGCCATTCGTTCCAGTCTACTGCACATCAAAGAAGTACAAAAAAAGCATATACACTCACACACATACAGCAAGTAGTTGAAACAAACAAACAAAAAAGCCAACCAAAGAGCAAAAAGCAAAACTCAGTGGCTCCTTAAGAAACAAAACCAGACAGAATAACAAAACATAAGGATACCGGGAAGGGTCTGAGACAGGAGCACCCAATGATATAGGTACTAAACAAAAAAGAATTTCATTGGCCAAAGTATGAGCATCTCAAGTGAAGAAATGAGACATTGACATTTTTTGATGAACAACTGGGAACTGGTGATGAGTTCCTCCCATTATCAAATTCTCAGCAAATAGCCAGGGTGCATGAAGCTCTCATGTCACCTCTGTGGTCCAGGATGAAATCTCCCAGCCGATTCCCCTGTGCTTCTTCTATCAGTGCCATAAGTTGCTATACGTCCTTCTCTGAAGTACCATCCAGCTCAGAAGCCTGGGTCACGAATGAGACAAAGATCACTCCTTAGAACATCTAGCACAGACTGAACCTACAGTTTCTAACTGCAGAGTGATGGGAGCAGGTGAGAAGACAATCTTGATATACTCTGTAGTCAATGTTTTTAGAAACGTCTCCTTATGAAGGGGAAATAAATACATTATCTGTTGTAAGCGTTTCACTGGGCAGTTTTTCAAATTAATGCAGTTTAACTATTACATTAACTTAATGGCTATTTTCCCCTACTTTAACCATGTTAAATGTGCCGGCAATAATGAGCTTCTAATGCTGTCTCTTTTAAGTCTCAGAGGCATCTTTAGAGTAGCTGCTTATCTTGTGGATCATAAAGCTGCATAATTTAGTATTCAAACAATTCATTTAAAACAGAAGCCCTCAGAATTAGCTTAAAATTAATCAGAACAAAGCTGTATTAACCCACAGGTTTGATTTAGCTCTAGTTAGCGAATTTGCAAATGAAAAAGAAAGAGAAAAAAAGGAGGGGGGAGTGAAAATAAGTTGTTAATGAAGCGTCAACTTTCTTCCATTAAATGGAATCTCCCAAGCCCAGGAATAGCGATCCAGCCTTGATAAAGTTTGTAGTTCACATTTACATTAGTCCCTTAGAAACTAATAAGTCAGGAATTTAATTTTATTATGGGCTGTTAATTTCAAAGAAACTATTTATTTATTGTTTTAATCTCACATTAATGAATTAATTTCAAATTTGAGGATTCCTTGTTGGAGTTTTATGGATTATTTTAATTCCCAGATTATCTCATCTTTTCAAGGAACCTGTAAATGTGTTAGAATCTTCCAAATCCCCGCAATACTCTACAGCATGCTGGGAAGGATTCCAGGCTTGGCTCATCAAGAATGATGCTGACATCAAGGTCAGGAAAAGGTGAAATTTCATCCTGAATTTTAAAAGTTCCTTCTGGAATTTGAGACTCAAAGTGGCCTTCATTTGTGTCAGTATTCAGAGGAAGAAGGCCTCTGTGGTGTTGAGAAAGAAATTTCTCATTGTGTGGAATGAGAACTTGGTAGACATTATAACAATAAAGAAGTATGCACTTTTGGGCCTCGCTCAGAAGTTGAGGCATAGAGAGGGAGGAGTGATAAAATAGTTAAAAGGGTTGAGACCATGATGGGGATACACACAGAAAAAGATGAGCAAAGCTAGTGGAAACTCACTGACTCCTGACTGACAGAAGGGGAACCTAGCATAGAACCAAACCAGACCCCCTGAACGCAGATAACAGTTGTGTAGCGTGGACAGTCTGTGGGACCACTGGCATGAATTTCTTTTTTGGAGCCCATTCTCAATGGAGTGATACCTTGCTCAGCCTAGATACAAAGGGGAGGGCCTTGATCCTGCCTCAAAATGATGTGCCAGACTTGGTTGCCTCCCCATGGGGAGCCTTACCCTTTCTGATAAGTGGGTGAGAGCTGAGGTGGGAAAAAGTTAGAGGGAGTGGGAAGAGGAGAGGGATGGGAATTGGGATTGGTAAAATGATAAATGATTGTTTTTTAAAAAAATAATTAATTTAAAAATCAATTTAAAAAAGAAGTATGTGTTCAAATATTAGTGATAATGCTCCTCCTTCCCCTCCCCATTTCAGAAATGCATTTGCTATCACCACCAGTTCTCTACAATTCCACAATTTTAGGTATTGTGTTAGTCAGGGTTCTCTAGGATGATAGAGTTTAAAGAATGAATACCCCCTTTATGTGTGTGTGTGTGTGTGCATGTATGTGCATGTATGTTTATGTATGTATGTATACATAATGGGATTTATTGGAATGATAATAAGGTTACAGTCCAGCAAAACCAGAAATGACTGGCTGTAAATAGAAAGCCCAAGTATACAGTAGTTGCTCAGTTCACAAGACTAGATATCTCAGCTGCTCTTCAGTATATGCTGGATTCCCAAAGAAGGAGGCTGTAATGATAGTGATGTATGGATGTGTTAACAAAGCAGAGGCAGACAAACAAAAAGCAAAAACTTCCCTTTCCTTTGTCCTTATATAGACTTCTAGCAGAAAGTATGGCTCAGATTAGAGGATAGTCTTCTCACCTCAAGAACTGAATTAAAGGCTATTGTTTTCCGGCCTCAAGATCTGGATCAAAGACATGTGTCTTCCTGCCTGGAATGTCCTGACTAAAAGTGAATTCATTCACTTCAAACCAAGCACAAAACCTATTACAGGTATACCCTCCATTTCTGGACTGCAATTCAGTCCAGATGTAGTCAAGTTGACAACCAAGAATACCCATCACCAGTATTGTGTGCCAGATGGTCTCCATTGCCCTGAGTCACCTCCTCACTAGAGAGATACAACTACATAGCACATGCAATGGGCTTGTGTGTGTCCCATAACAAAGCCTTTATAGGAAAAGGAGAAGTTTTCTAACCCCTGAGCTAGAGATCAAGAAATAGCCTAGGGAGGATTAAAAAAAAAAGTTGCTGATTCAACAGCTTATTTACCAAGAATGATTTTTTTATTTGAGAATCATCTTGCTTAGTTGTTGGTCTGAGAACTACCCCCAAAGGTAAGCTTGAATAAGAAGAGACCAATCAGACATAGACTCTACCAAACACTTCCACCTGATAACTTCCTGACTTCATAAATCAATTCATCTCTAACAGCCACAAAGTAACCTTTTTACGAAGTAGGAATAACTATCCGCATTTGGTATGTTTGGTGTCATGGTTAAAATTTGTGTCATGTAGTGTAATTCAACAACTGTGATTTTTCTTCTGATGACCACTATCTCATGCAAAATGCTATCCTCTTAGATTAGAACATTTTATACTTTCTTAGGAACTCTGTTTCTCCTTTAGCATCCAGCAACAAGTGACAAAGGAGTCTATAACAGAACTTTGGACATTTGTAGCATTTGAATCCATCCCAATCTCTGAACAAGGTTACTTGGGCTTACTCAGTATGGCTGTCTTCTTTTGGAATGATTTAGTTAATTCTAAAGCTCCGGATTTGCTTTAAGGTGTGCTTATCACAGTGACTGGTGATATGAGGTTTGAACCTGAGGCCCATTACACCTATCAGATTTATCACTATTTTTAGAATAGCACCAAACATTTTATCAAAGTTTAGCATATACAAGTGTTCTTCTTAATGTTTCTTCACTTAAATTCCTAATCTTGAGCCTATTTTAAGAGGCACACAGCTAGTAACAGTCCAAGACCATACAGCGGCCACATCAGAACTGAGTTTAGAAGTACATTTGACCCTTGCTAACCCAACAACCACCTTCACTATCCCTTTCCTACCTTGAGGAAAAGTTTCTGTCTTCCTTCCTTCTTCTTTCATCATAGGCCAAAATACTCTGAAATATATGTTTTACATTACATACTCATATATGATGACATGGCTTGTGTAACATTCAAATTCAAAACCAGGTTTACATATCAGAACATTGTTGAATGGATCTGGCTCCACCTCCCACAATGTGACTTTATCTTAATTAACATTTTGAGACTACTGTGTTTTACAACCAAAAACTGAAGATGATACCTCTCTCTTTCATCTACTTCAACAACAACAAAAAAAAAAAATCCCTACAAAATTATAGTGTTGGCTGCTTCAAAGTTCCTTCCTCCATACCTTCATACTCACAGTTTTTTAGTCTCCAGTAGATTCATGCAAGCCAGGAACTCCTATTTCTGTTGCCCCAAGGAAAGTCAGTAGCAAATAGTCATCTTGCTCCTTACATACCATGTTCTCTTTTCTAAGAAATTATGTGTTTCTTTCCTAGAATCCAGTGGTCATGTGCCAGTGTGATACAATAAATAATGGGCTTTACTTATGTATAACTTTGGATTTAGAGACCAAACTACACAATTGTTACCCCCATGCAGAGGGCCTAATTTGGTACCATGCAGGCTCCCCAGCTGTGCATCTAGAGCCAATGAGCTCCAACTAGCTTGGGTCAACTGCCTCTGTGGGTTTCCCTGTCATGATCCTGATGACACCCCTTTCTCAAATAATCCTTCCTCCCTCTCTTCAACTGGACTTCTTCAACTGGACTTCAAAAGCCCGATTGGCCTGGTGCTTGAATATTGATCCTTGCAACATCTGCTTCCATCAGTTAGTGGATGGAAAGTCTATGATGACAGTAAGGGTATTCACCAATCTAATTACAGGGGAAGGCCAGTTCAGGTACCTCTCCACTATTACTAGGAGTCATAGCTAGAGTCATCCTTGTGGATTCCTGGGAATTTTTCTAGCACGAGGTTTTTCCCTAACCCTATAATGACTTCCTCTATCAAGATATCTCATTCATGGCTCTCCTACTCCAACCCTGCCTTGCCTTGACCATCTTATTCCCTCATGTTCTCATCCTCACCCCTCCCATCTACTTCTTTATGCCATCAGTTTACCCAGGAAATCTCATCTATTTCTCTTTCCCAGGGTAATCAATGTATCCCTCGTTGGGTCCTCCTTGTTATCTAGCATTTCAGGAGCTGAGGATTGTAGCCTGGTTATCCTTTGCTTTATATCTAGTATCCACTTATGAGTGAGTGCATGCATATTTTTCGTTCTGGGTCTGGGTTACCTCATTCATGATGATTTTTGTTCTATTTCCATTTATTTACCTACAAATTTCATCTTATCTTTGTTATTGGCAGCTGAGTAATACTGCATTGTGTAAATATGCCACATTTATCCATTCTTCAGTTGAAGGTCACTTAGGCTTAATCCAGGTTCTGGCTATTTTGAAATATTTTGATATGAACATAGTTGAGCAAGTGTCTCAACTTGCTCAAAGTGTCTTTGTAATGATTGAACATTTTGGGGGTAATATGCCTGAGAGTGGTAATGCTGTTTTGAGGTAGATTGATTCCCAATTTCCTGAGAAATAGTCGCACTGATTTTCAAAGTGGCTGTACAAGTTTGCACTCCCACCAGCAATGGAGAAGTGTTCCCTTACTCCACATCTTCTCCAACATAAGCTGTCATTAATGTTTTTGATCATGGCCATTCTGACAGGTGTAAGATGGAATCTCAGAGTGGTTTTTGATTTCATGTTGTTTCTTTCTGTGGTGATATAAATTTATCACCTGGCAGTGGATAGTGCACATAAATAACATAAAAAGAGATAAAATGAATTGAAAAAAATCACAAGATTATATTCAGAAGTTGGATAATAGCAAATAAATAGCCTTAAAAAATAAGAAATAGAAGCAATATTTCATGCAATTTATACAGGAGTAAACCCATTTGCCACACTAACCCAGTTCCATAGAAGACTATCTAAATACGTGTTTCTTAGACCAAAGAATTCTCTTGTAGGGCCTAACAAAGTCATTAAAATGTCATTAGACTTGGGCTCAAGCCTTGGCTCTGTTATTTAATCACTTACTATCTTGTGACAATTTCAAGGAAGCCTACTTTGAGCCTATGTAAAATAAAAATGTCAGATATTTGCTTATAATTTACTTTTATCCTTATGCAATTCATAATTCTGTTTTCTTTTTATCACAGATTATTGTATTTTACCTGTAAAAGCATTTTTAGACAAGCAAGGGTGGGGCAAGTAAGATGGATAATACCTGCCCCACACCATGGTGAATATGGATTTCTCTTTAATATGCAGAGGGTAAGAAGAGAAGCATCTCTCAAGAATTGATCTCTGATCTCCACACATAGTGTTTGTTCTAGTTTGCTTGCTGTTGCTATGATAAAAACCATGATCCAAAGTAACTCACTGAGGAAATGATTTATTTCAGTTTACAAGTAAAGCCCATCATTGAAGGAAGCCAAATCAGGAACCTGGAGACAGGAACTAAACCAGAAAACATTAAGGAGTGCTGCCTTCTGGATTTCTTACCCTAACTTTCCCAGTTACCTTTCTCATACAACCCTGGACCACATATCTAGGGATACACAGATCTCCTCGAGTTAGTCTTTACTCATCATTTATGAAAATGTCCTACAGACATGATGTACACCAATCTGATGAGGCAATTCTTTCCAGGTATTTCAAGTTGAATCCACGATTATCTACTGTACTGTGTTATGCATGTACACATACACATGTACATTGAAAAATACAAATGAGCTAATTTTTAAAGAATAAAGGTATATAGAACCAATTTTAATTGACTGGTAGTATTTCAAAAGCAATGGCTTTCCTCCAAAAGTCTTCATTTATTATTTATACTTTCTACATAACACACACCACCCACAGCATTTGGAAGCTTATGTAAATTTGATATAAATGTTAGGTTGTTATCTCCCACATGTCTGTCATGCTGTAGAAAAAAATTCACCCTTACTTGTTAAAAATTAAGGGAGAACCTTCACTGAAACCCATCTGCGTTGCAAAGGAAATGAATTGCGTTTGAGAAATGGGGTTAGGGGAATGTGATTCTCTCCTAGGGAGAGATCTACAGGGTGGTTTCTAGCAGTTCATACACCTCATGGAATCCGGATTTCATTTCATATAAAATACGAGTTGATTCATAAGTTTACATTCTTTTTTAACACTCTTAGACTTTAGGTGGGTGTGTTGTTCTGATTATTTTAATTTTGTCAATTTTGGATCTGCTTAAGTGAGGAGTTTTCACAAACTATGCATAAGCACAATTCCAGATATGATCTGAATATTAAAATATAGTAGAAAATCACATTGAGAAAGGGCTATAGATCTTCTATTATCATAGATGTAACTTGATACATAGACACATAGATAGAATATAAGCATTTATCTAAATTATTCTTTTATCAATAAAAACTTGGGAATCAGATATTAGGGTAGAAACCTGATATATCCACAGAGCAATGAAGAAACCTGTCTCTCCACCTTCCCAGATCAAGAAGTTCCATGAATCTCTAAGCTCCTCCCTATTTCTTCCTGTGTTCCTCTATCCTCATATGGCTTTATATGGCCAGTTGAATGTGAACTCTGCCATCTGATTCAAGGTTTAACTTTATGGGCCGTCTTGAAGTGGCAATATGAACAAATCTCCAGCAACATAGTCCCTTAATTACGTTGCGCAGAGGTGTAAGGATATACTTTGATTTTCTGATAATTCAAACCCCTCATTTATCCTCTGAAAGAAACAAATGGCTGGATGTAGATTCTCTAAGACAGTTAGGTAAATGTTGATTTAATGTTGTAGCCAATAAGCTATTCTATAGACAATGAGTTTACCTTTGAAATTATATATGCTGGTATTGCTCAAGTGTTAACAATAATCAATGCTAATAAAGACATAGGTAAGAATTCCCAAGAACATCAAATCTAGTGAATTTTAAAAACTATTTTATTTACATTCTATTTTTCTAATAGTCTAGGGATATTTCAGATAATACTAGACCCCGAAGGTCCTCATTTTCTTATTCTTCCCAGTATCTCATGTAAAGTCAGCCAAACATCAAGAAGAAGGCTTGAAAACATTATGGTATGATCAAGGTCAGGTGTCACCTTCCTTCAGGACAGTCTGCTGTATGAAGCATCCTTTTTCGTCCTCTCTCATTCTTCTATTTCCACAGACATCTTCCGGACTTAGTATATATGTTAATGACTTCAGTAGGGTTTCTATCCTGCTCTCAAGAACACTGAAATGCAAAAGCCCTTCACTGCACTGTACTTTATGCCTTCCCCAAAGATAAGAAAATGCTACTGTGGCAGCTAATAAGATAATTGCCAAAGGTCTCAAATCTTTCCCCTTGTATACCCAGCCTCCACACACTGTCTCATCTCTTGAGGAGCCATTGCTCGTTTTACACCTGTGTGTGTGTGTGTGTGTGTGTGTGTGTGTGTGTGTGTGTGTACAGGTCCTTTACATTTGTGTATGCAAGTTCTTTACATTAATTATTGAAATGCTGTTATATAAAAAGTAACAAAAATACTCCCTCAAGCCACTTTCCTTTAATTTTTTTGCACTGCATTTGCAAGAGAAAATGTGTTCTGCAGGAGGAAAAACCCTCCATCTCACCAATTTCTAATTGTATGCAGATCCATTTAAAGAAGCTATTTTTCCCCATAGCTAGATTTGCGGGCCATGGGAGAGACTGACTCTATAATGAATAATATGTAGCTAAGATTCATTTTCAATCCTGGCCTTGTAAACGTTCATTTGTGCAAATGTATATTTTCCATACAGAGAATGCATATCATAAGTGTTGTTCTGTTCTACCAGGCAGAGTAAATTTGTGTTCTGAAAAATCCCCTAAATACATAATTTCCTGCCAACAAGGACAATCTTATTAAAAAGTCATTTTAGTTTACTGGGCATCCCTTGAATAATAACAGTTATTAAATCACCAGCTTCTCATTCAGTTGAGAAGTTTTTTCAGTAGCTTAAAGACAGAAGGAGGAAGTAACATTTTCCTCAGGATTTCCATGGTGCTTTGTCGCTTCAGTGGCTTCCAGCCTCACACAAACCATTCTGTAGCTAGTTCCTCTCAGAAACCTACATTTGGAGTTTGGTAGGAGCTTGGACATTGGAACTACCATCAAAGCTGTGACTCGTCATATCGTTTGAGGCTTGTTAAACAGCAATTATAACTTTGCTTATATGAAGATAACTGGAGTTCTCATTTAAGGTTATTTTCAAGTTAATATAAGCCCACAAGTTGGGAAATCAAAACTATGAATGAGTATATCTACACAATTATCATGAAGAAATATGTGGGACCAATCAGTGCTTGTTCCCTTGTAGCTTAAACTGGGGTTATGTGAAAGTTGGAGATGGTTTTTATTGAGAATGGTGGAGCTCCATATTCTCCTAGGATTTTGTTGTACATATGTACAACAACCATGGTTTATTAGATATGATCCACTTTGCAGCCTGCCAGGGGATTCTCACTCTCTTTTGCTAATTAATGTGAAGTTCCATTAAATAACCTTGTGTATCTGATGGTTAATCAAAGGATATGTGAAGAATTAACATCTAAAGTGAAACTATTGTCTCAAAATGGGTTATTCATGGACTAATTTCATATAATTTTTAATTTTCTCTCCCAGAATTTGTACTAATTTCCACCCTTACCAATACTGGCAAGAATGATTACTTCCCACACATTGATCAGTAGACTGAGTCACTTAACCTTTGGATCTCCAATGATAAATGAAGAAATCAGCATCTCAATGCAGCTTTATTTTCTAATTATATTGTTTATAAATGAACCTAACTAGCATTTTAATTTTTTTCAATTTTAACTGATAGACAATACTATCAAAGAGATTCAGTGAATAAAGAACTTACTCTGCTAGCAGAAGGACTGCACACCTGCATAAGAAGCCAGGTATTTTTATATGCTCCTGGAAAGCCAGTACTAGAGGGCAGAGGCAGGAGGATTCCAGGAGCTTCCTGGACAGCCAGTCTTATAGAAATAGCTTGGCTCATGATACACCTCTCTCAAAATATTAAGTGAAAAGCAATAGAGAAATCCAGCAATAGCCAACTCTAAATCTCTATGTATGCACACACATGCACACACACACACACACAGAGACAGAGAGAGAATAACATACATAAATATAATAATAATAGATAAATGTAGTCGTCACCTCTCATCAGAGAAATGTCTCTTTGTAATAGACACATACCACTATAGAAAAAAATCAACCATCAAAATTCAGAAATGTAGAGCCCACCAGTCCCAATGAATGTATCTACAAAAACACCCCTGCACCTGTGAAATGCTGAGTAAGAGAGTGGGAAAGACTAAGGGCCAAAGGATCAGGCACTTCGCTGTGAGATTCTGAATAATAATAAGTAACAGTAAAAGCTACACTCATAAAGTCTCGCCAACATGACTTCCTAAATGTGAGCTGAATAGCATGTTAAACTGGACCAAGAGAAACCAAGGAGCCTCAGCACTACAAGATATGTAACTGAATCAAGCAAGGAGTAGGAAAGGTGGTTTTCCCCAGGGAAGAGCACACCAGTTGGTTTACCATGGCCAAACAGCCAACCCTGAAAACATACAAATAGATACCATTATAGGGACTCAACAGGTTATATTTGAGGATAAATTTTATGTGCAAATACATATGTGCATATAATAACAATTGATAGGGAAAGAGGCCATAAATTTGAAAGAAAGTGGGGAGGGTTTGGAGAGAGGAAAGGGAGACACAAACATAATTAAATTACAATCTCAAAAGTGAAATTTTAATATTCTTATTTTGGGGGCTTAGGATTGATTCAGCGTTCTCACAAATTGTTAGTATATTACTGAAAATGTCTTGTCACTGGAGTCCGATATTTGGCAAGAAGAAAATTAAGGATGACTCATTTACCTTGATTTACAGTTAAAAGAAATGTGAGCCATCATAGCAGGGAAGACAAGGTGTATGGGTGCACAACATCACACTGCTTATGTAGTCCAGAAAAAGAAAGCAATGAATGCTGGTACTCAGCCTCTCCTTTGTGTTGTTCAGAACCAAATCCATAAAATAATATCACCCCAGATACGCTGTGCCTTCTCACATCAGTGAAATACATCTGGGAAGTTCTCACTGACACGCCTACCAATTTGATTCCATAATGATTCTAAAATATAAAGTTGATAGTTAAGATGGACTATCACATGAGCAAGGGCACCACCCCTGAGCTACAGTCATGCTCTTAATTAATCAACTGTCTCATTATACTCTTTCTTTGAGTTCCTGTTAGGGTCTTATTCCTCCCCATTACAATTTGCCAAATTTTTATAAACTGTGAAAGTCAGGCTTTTTTTAAAAAAAAAAAACATAAATTGCTACTATTAAATATGTAAAAAAAACATAACCATTTAGGGGAACTTGAGTAGTATTAGAAGATGAAGTAGTTTAAACATTTTGATAGTAATAATGTTACATAATTTTTCCATATTTTTCTTTGATTACTTTAGTTGGCTTTTTTTTTCTATTGAAGTGTCCTTTTTAATTAGAAATTTTTTCCGTGTTGTAATTTGAATTTGGGGGACAGTGTTTCCAAAATTTTTTTGCAGAGTTCTAGAGGGATGGCTCATCTATAACTCAAGTTCAAGAAGATCTGTAAACCCTCTTCTGGCTTCCATGGGCACAGGAATTACACATGGTACATGCATGCATGAAGGGATAGCATAATTAAAATAAAATAAAATATGTCTAGGTTAAATAAACAAATAAATAAAATTAAAGTTTTCAGGTGATAACGTGTTTGCATGAGTCGACATTTCTCTCAGTTGTTTTAGACCTTCTTTTTGTCCTGTCTAAACTGCTACACGGATATAGCTTTCTTATTTTGTATGTCTTACTGAATTTATTTAAAGTGACTTTACAAAAGGTTAAAAGCTTCCAAGAGTGTTTGCCACTTGTTTTCACTATTCACAATTTATATCTTCGAGACTATACACAGTCAATTTGTTTTTTATTAAAATGAAAGAAGAATGTTCAGAATAATCATTAACTAAAATGAGAAGAACATCAGTACATGTATAACTGATATTACATTTATCTGGAAACTTTAACTGTAATTATATTCATTTTACTCACTGAAACATCTGTACCTGTTACTCTTCCTTTCTGTGTGCATTTAATGAGGACACCAAAATCTCACTAACTTACCTGAATCGTTTTACCTGTCTGCTATGGTGATTTTAACTCCCTCTTTCTACTTTGGTATTCATCATTGATTTCTCACACCTAGTAATATTTACTCATGTTCAGAAATAGGATAATTAACAGTGGATTTTCTATTCTTAGCTTTGGATAGACTACCTTTTCATACTTCTTATGTCTGGTGGTTTCAATCCAGAAATAATTATCCTATTAAGAATAATTATATTTCAAAAATAATTATATTACTCTATTTTAATCAATAATAGAGAGTAAATTTTGACAAAGTCATGTCAATATCTAAACTTATAATTTTATTTTTCTGAGAACTAGTAATTTTACTTTATTTAAACATTTAATTTTAAATTCTTACATTTATAAATAATATAGTGATGATATGCATTATATTAAACATTATATTAAAACTTGCTTGATGTAATGATGGTTTGCATATCATCTTATTCATATTTAATTCTAACTAGGTCCTCTTAACGACTAGATACTCTTACATTTTGTTTACTAATATTTTTTACTCTAACCCAGCAGCAACCTAAAACTGGACCTAGCATAGTACAATTGCTCCAAAGATAAGATTTATCCACTTAATAACTTGAGAAATCCCTGTTGCCCTTTTATATGATGGAATTCAGAATTAAGTTTCAAATCAGTTGGGAGGCTTAGTGCGGGCCAAAGATGCTGCATCACTTACGGCTGTGTACAGTGAGCTTCCCTAAGAATTGAAAGCAGGTTTCAAACTTAGCAGTGGTTATTTTCCATTTTGTGTAAACTTTTAAACTCTACCTCTGTCCAATGATCAAAATTAACATGTGTTTTCTGCTTGCTACTTAGAGATGAAGGATCTTTTCAAGGATAACATTTAAAATAATTAATTATGTTTTTTGTATCTATTTAGTATATGTAACTTACCATTAGAAAATTCATAATTAATTTGAGCAAAAGTTAAAATCACTCTGTCTTAGTAATTAATATATCATTTGCTTTTCTGGGGTTTGTGATTGATTAAAATGGAATGGCAATATTTGTGGTCATCTATGGTACATTAGTTCAATACTAGGCTGAATATACACTTGCGATTGCACTTTGCTGGTAGGTTATTCCCATTTGTTGCTGTAATATGTTACATGTTAACTTGGTCATACTTTCTGCTGGCTGAGAAATACTGCTCTAAATACTTTGCCATTGTCTTATGATACTTGATACCTTTTGTTCAAGATGTTTCTATGAATATACCAATTTCTACTTTTTTGTCTTTTGACAGTTCCATCAATTCCTAATTTGAGGAATTTTTCAATTTTCACATGTTGTCATATAGTCAACACAGGTTATTTCAGTTTCCATTTTTAATTTGCTGTATTGTTACTTTAATAACTATAATTTCATTCTTACTATCACTCATTCATTTTTCTTGAATTAACCAAAGAGATATTAGTGTGTTTTGTTTGTATGTGTGTATATCTATGCAATACATGTGTGCCTGACACTGTGGATTCCAGAGGAGAGAATCATATCCCATGGGAGTGAGTTACAGATGACTGTAAGCTGTCATGTGGATGTTCAGAATCTACCTAGGTCCTCTAGAAGAGTAGCAAGTGTTTTTAACCACTATTCAACTCATAATTTCCTTTGTTCATGCCACACTAATTGTGCTAAGCAAGGCACTTCATTATGACACACCCATACATGCACATAAAGAAATCTGATCATATTCACCTCCCTTCTATTTCCTATTCCTTTGTTGGGCTTATAAATGTAGATTCCAACCAGAAGACAGTTTGATCCTCTTGGTTAACACAGCTTAATTCAAGGATCTTAGAATTGTCTTGATTTTCCTAAAGATATTGGATGCCAAATCAGTGTCTTTGCCTTCTATGTCTCTCTCTGTCTCTGTCTCTGACTCTCTCTCTTTGTCTCTGTCTCTGTCTCTGTCTCTCTGTCTCTCTCTCTTTGTCTCTGTCTCTCTCTGTCTCTGTCTCTCTCTGTGTCTCTGTCTCTGTCTC
Organism: Arvicola amphibius; assembly: GCF_903992535.2. NCBI lineage: Eukaryota > Metazoa > Chordata > Mammalia > Rodentia > Cricetidae > Arvicola > Arvicola amphibius. The sequence goes on from NC_052047.1 coordinate 59,877,612, forward strand.
TCTCTCTCCTTCTCTCTCTTTATCTCCTTTTTGAACTTTGGTTTATTGCTATGACTTGTGTTTCTATAGTTGTTTTATACATTTATTTTATTTTCTGCTTTATGATTTTCAACAGTGTGTAATGACCCAAACAACATCCTAGAAGCCACATTGTTAAGGTAATTTTTATAAGAACTAAATCTATCTTAGTAGGAATATTATTTATATATACAAGTATAACACAATGATATCAATAAAAACTTATACAGATGCTTTAAATTCTGGACTATTTAATCCATATCTATCTCCTACAATTTTTGTAGAGTTGAACTTCATTATATGTAAATGAAAACTGCTCCTTCACTTGCCATCTGCCCAGACACGAATAATCACACAGAAAATATATTTATTACAGCCCTGCTTGGCCAATGACTGAGGTGTATTCCTAGTTAGTTCTTATATCATAAATCAACCCATTTCTATTAACCTGTGTGTTGCCACAAGGCTGTGGCTTACCAGTAGATTCTGGCATAAGTCTCCTTTGGTAGCTACAAGGCATCTCCCTGATATGACCTACTCTCTCTCTCTCTCTCTCTCTCTCTCTATATATATATATATATATATATATATATATATATATCTTTCAACCTGGCTATATTCTGCCTTGCCATAGGCCAAAGCAGACTTATTCATTAATCAATAAGAGCAACATATATACATCCCACATAATCTCCCCTTTTCTGTTTAAATAAAAAGGAAGGTTTTAACTTTAACATAGCAAAATTACATATACAAAACAGTTATCAAGCAAGAATTATAGCTATAATATTTAATCCATTTACATTTGGAAAATTAAGAAAAATACTCTAACATCTATCTTATCTTTGTGAGTCTCAAGTTTTATATTGAATTTATCTTTTATCATAAGTAAGGAAAACTATAACTGTCTATCTTCAAATCTTCAAAAACCCCAGAAGTATATACTATTACCTAAGTAAACAGAAGTGCATTGTAAGCAACTTCCAAAGTTCTAGAATTGACAGAGACATCTCAGTGATTGAACAGTCACCCAAAGTTTTTTCTGTAACATTGGGGCATCCATCTTCAGCCTACAGGCCCATAATATCTAGCAGATTTTTCTATAAAGCAGGAAATTTGAAAGACTGTATTGACTATATTGGCAGTTTGTCAGTCATTTTCTCATCTGTCCTGCACAATGTCTGGCAGACTCTTTCATGAAGTAGAAATCCTGAAAGACTGTCTCACCTTGTTTATTTCCCAGCTGCCCAGACCCAAATAATCACACAGAAACATTATTAATTACAACACTGCTTAGCCAATGACTTAAGCATATTCCTAGCTAGTTTTTACATCTTAAATTAACCCATTTCTATTGATCTGTGTATCACCACAATGTTGTGGCTTGCCAGTAGATTCTTGCATTTATCTCCTTTAGGCAGCTATGTGGTGTCTCCCTGACTCTACCTACTCTCTATATAGATCCTCCAGTCTGGCTGTATTCTCTCCTGCCATAGTCCAAAATAGATTTATTCATTAACCATTAAGAGCAACATATATAAAGAAGAATATCCCATATCAATTATTTTATGAAATAAGTTTTTTCATTATAAGTCAATTTAGTTGATTGATATTTATAGTTATATGTGTAGGCTTTTCTGGTTCTATGGATTTGTTACATCATAACAATCTGCATTTATAAATAATAAAGATTCTATTATGGTAGAGATATTATCTTTTCTTTTGATTTGTTGATTCTGTAATAGACATGAAAATTTGTATGGTGATTATCTTAATAATTGTATTATATATTATTAAATGTATTTATTCATAAAATTGGGTCTTATTTAGCCCAAGATACTTGCAAACTATGTAGCTGAGGATAATCTTGAAGTTCTGATCTATTTACCTCTACCTCTTGAGTGCTGAGCTGTCATGGATGAACCAGCACAGCATATTTATGCTATACTGAGAATTAAAGTCCAGGCTTCATGCATGCATTCTGCCTGTTTATATGCCCAAAACAAAGTAGCCTTTCACAAGTACTTGAATTGCTTTTTTTATAGTGATTACTATGAACAAAATAATTTGACAATTGGAAATTAAGAAACAGATAAAGAAATTGGTCATAAATATTCACAACAAGCAGAAAATGTAAGGTGGTTGCTTTTATTAATAACAACCAAAGTAATGAGTGAGCTTGAAGAACTCAGATGTCAGCATTACCCAAAAACTACAGAATGCCTGGTATTTAGAATGGTGATAGAAGTTATTTGAAAGTCACAGAATGAGGAAAAAATCATGAAAACTGTGAGTTAGTCATGCAAGGTATCAGACATCTGAAACCTAGTATATAGCAAGAATTCAAGTCATTCTCAGTTATAAGGTGAGTTTGAAGGCATCATGGGATAAGTAAATCCTGCAGTGTAAACAAGAACAAAAGGGAAGTTGATGTTGGAATTTCCCTCTGTATACTGTGAATATATTTTATTACCATGGGTTAGTAAAGAGCTGCTCTCACCTATGGCAGTGCAGAACATAAAAAGATGAAAAATCCAAGCAGAGATAGAAGAGGAAAGAAGGCAGAGTTAGGCAGATACCTTGTCGCAACCCAAGAAGCAAGGATAACAAACCATAAGCTTCATGGTAAAATATAAAATTTTAGAAATGGGTTAATTTGAGATGTAAGAGCTAGCTAGGAATATGCCTGAGCTGTTGGACAGTACTGTAATTACTATAGTTTTGTCTCATTATTCAGGTATGGATGGCCAGGAAACAAAAGTATAATCCTTGCCATGTAACATACTACATGACAGATTTAGCTTTTACTCATACAAAAAGAGTTATGTGCTGTACACTGCTTTTTAGAGTTGAGGCGGTAAGCATATCTCCAACTGGTGGTCCTGGAGCTGGCAGTGAACATACCTCTGCCATGTTAAAAGGCTAAAAGAGGCAAGGCCAGCATTCAGGGCTGCTGTGACCACACTGCTTAGTATTTTAAAAATGCTCCTTGTCAGAAAATTATTTCAGATACACAATAGGACATATCCAGACATAAAATACCTCTAAATGAGACACAGTGTGTCTAAAAAATGTACAGAGGAATGGGAGAGAGAGGAAAAAGAATACAGACAGTTATAAAAAGAAATAAATAGTTTAAAAAATAAAACAAAGTTTTTTAAGAGACAGGAAAAAGTAAGAATATAGACAATTATGAAAAGAAATAATTTTAAAAATAAAACAAAGTCTTTAAAGAGACAGTAAAAGTAATATAAAAAGCCACAAAAAGATGGAAAATACATAGAGAGTCATGATTATGTATACTACTATGTTTTCCTTGAGTTTTTGACTGCTAATGAGCTAACTATGGAGAGACATTTGATGTGAGGGCTCCTAACATAAAACAATATATATACTTTAAATGTAACTTGACTTTAAAATTTTAGTCTAAGAATATGCTACTTTGGAAAGTGGTGCTGCTTTTACTTCCAAGAGGATGGGAACCTGTGTATGCCTTCCAGGCTAATGTGATCTGATGGAACAAAACCCCCAAAAGTTCTCGAACCCTAAAATTACTTTGACCAACAAACAGCAGGAAGCAATTTGGAGAAAACAACGCCCAAAATTCCAAAATAAATGTTAATAAGTGTTTGTTTTCACTTAAAAGCATATAGGCAGTCATCAAAAGTTCTTTTGTACTGTTGGGGCCTCCATCTTTAGCTTACAGGCCTATAGCATTCAGCAGACTTTTCCATGAAGCAGGAAATTTGAAAGACAGTTTTGCCTATATTGGCAGTTTGTCAGTAACTTTTTTTTTGTGTGTCCTGTAGAATGTCTGGTAGACTTCTTTTATGAAGCAGAAACCAAAAGGACTTTAGGACCTTAGGCAAATTTAGCAGTCATTTCTCTGCTGGTACTGCATGTAAAGTTCAGCAGTCCAGGCAAGAGCAGTTTCTTGGCCATATGGCTAACCAACTCCATAAGGATACTCTTTGATGCCCACCTTTTTCTTGAAGTAATTGGTGTGACAGTATGACCAGATGTGTCATACTGTCATGAAAAGTCCTAAGTTTTTAAACTTTTTAAATGCTATATTCTGTGGTCTTTGACGGATTTGAAGAATACCTATCTAACTGAAATATCTCTCTCTCTCTCTCTCTCTATATATATATATATATATATATATATATATATATATATATATAAAAACTAACTAACATGACTAAAGCTTGAATATTATAGATGATTATCTATTAACCTATATTTTTAATTATCAATAAACCAAGATCCATACCAATATGTTGTGTGCCAATTTGTTATAAGGGGTTGTTTGTGGGTTCCTGGCTGATTGGCAGCTCAGACCCAAAAAAATCACACAGAAACTATATTAAAACACTGCTTCGCCCATTAGCTCTAGCTTCTTTTTGGCTAACATTTATATCTTAATTTAACCCATCTCCATTAATTTGTGTATTGCTATGTGGCTGTGGCTTACCAGGTAAAATTTATAGCATCTGTCTCCTGCAGGGCTATATGGCTTCTCTTTCACTCTGCCTCCTTTCTCCCAGTACTCAGTTTAGTTTTCTCCACCTACCTAATTTCTGTCCTATCAACAGGTCATGGAAGTTTCTTTAATCACCAACAGTAATTACAACATACATAGGGGCATCCCACACCATGTATCCACCCAAGAAGCAAGCAGTAATAAACCATGAACCCTGTAATAAAATATAAAATGTTAGAAACGTATTAATTTAAGAATTAAGAGCTAGCTAGGAATAGTTGAGATGTTGTTCAAACTGTTGTAATTAATGTACTTTTGTGTGATTATTCAGGTCTGAGCTACTGGGTAACAAATGTGCAATCTCAGTTATACCAGAAGTAAATATAAAAATATTCTAAATATAATTCTTAAAAATAAAAAATAAATTGGGGAAATTCCATAATCCATTAAGTTTTAGCATCAGAAGAGACAGTTTCATAAAAATAAAATCAAAGGTGAGCACATTTATCATAAGGTGAGCACAAGAAAAGCTTGAGCATGTGTGGACACATAACCATCAGTTGTCAAGGAAAGAACTTCCTGCAAAGCCTCAAGTTATCAATGATGAATTTCAGGCTATTTGGCTCATCCTACTGGGATAATTTTCTTCCAAAAATCTATTGATTTCTCTTCTTGGAAAAAGCTTGTATTCTGGGTCTATTTTCTTTCCTCTTATAAAAACAGAATTTATTTTAAATTACAGGGAATATTATTTTGTTGTTCTTCTAGTCAAAAATATGTTTTGGGCATCTTTCCAAGTCAGTACAAAACACAAATATGCATTGAATTTTGCATGGGCGGCTGAGTGTCTTGGGTCATGAATCACCACCCTTTGTATAATGTACCCAGTATTGATGAACATTTAGCTTCCTTCCATTGCTTTGATTAACAAAACAGAGATGAATCCCTCTGCACAGTCATCTCTACAGTACTGTTAAATTGCTGCCTCAGGAAATGTTTCTAAAAATGTGATGGTTTTCTCTTCACAACAGACCCAACACTTCAAATGATTTATTTTCCTTTTCCATTTGCAAATTATATGCTTCACTTTTTCTACACTATGCTGCTTATCCCCACACACTAAAACCAGAAAACTATGTGAGACCCCTCCCTATTTCATGTCAGACTCTCCTTTCTTATGTTGTCGAACTTACTGCCATTGTATATTGAGGCAAAATTCAGCCATGTTTCAATGTGTCTTCATGTAGCTTATTGTAAAACATGTTAACTTAGTAGAATAGGAGATTTATTTTTACTCATGCCTTGTTTCTCTCATCTTTATCAAGGTGACTTTGAGTTACAAAAGTAACATCTGTATTTATAAATTATCATAAGCCCTCTTCAAAAAAAATGAAGGCAAGACCACTGCTCATTTGCTCTATGTCTTGCCTTCTTTCCAGTCATTGTCAGTATTTACCAAATAGTAAAGTAAAACAAATTCTCTCTCAATGTATTCCCTCTTTCTCCTTCCTTCCTTCCCCCCTCTCTATCTTTGCATGTGTGTGTGCATATCTTTCTTTCTTCCTTCTATCATTATTTCGTCTTCCAGAGTATACCCCAGTTTTTTTGTTTTATCTCGCAGACTCTGAATTTCTATGTTAAGTGTGTAACTTTTTTCCTTATTTGAAGATCTTTTGATTGCAACAGTCCTTGTTTCTGTGGTAAAAAGATGTATGAGGTTGATAATGAGGATTGACCCAGATTCATTTGGCTTGACTTCTTCAATTGAGGCATGTATATACATATACACACTCATATACACATGCACACAAATAAATATATATATAGGATACATTTAACATATATTTTATATGTATATGTGTATATTAGCATCTATTAGAAAGGCTTACATGCTGTAGTTCAGTTAGTCCAAACATGTCCAATAGCTGTATTCTCACAGAAGATCCAAGAATCCAGTAGTTGTTCAGTCCATGAGACTGCATATCTCAACTGTTCATCAGTAGACACTAGAATTCCAAAGAAGTAGAATCTAATGGCAGTGAAGAAATGGGCTTGTCATTGAGACTAGGAGAAAACAGGCAAAGAGAACAAATTTGTTTTTCTTCCACGACTTTTATATAGGCTTCCAGCAGAAAGTATGCCCAGATTAAAGTTGGAACTTCCTATTGTAAAAGACCTAGATTAAAGGTATATCTTTCTTCACTTCAAAGATGTGGATTAGAAGTAGGTCTTCTGACTTCAAATTATTTAATTAAGGAAAAATTCTTTAGAGGTATTCCCAACCATTTGGGTTTTAGTTATTACAGATGCTGTCAATTTGACAGTCAAGAACAGCTATCACAAAGATTTTAGGAGCATCTGAAAAAGAAGAAATTCTAGCATACTGACTTCATTGATTGACATCCCTAGATCCAGCCTGGGCTATCATGGCTGAATGAATGAATCTGAACACTGGATCCAGCATTGAGACAAGATTATTCTAAGTGAATTTCTGTATGAGCAAGTTAGAGAACCACAACTTCACCCATGGACTCCTCCAAACCCTGGCTTGTCCCAATGCTACTCACCCAATTTTATGCTCTAAAATACAAGCAAGAGACATGGATTCTGATCATGGGCAAAACGATAGTGAAGGGGTTTGGAAAAAAATATCTGATGTAGTCCAATATCATGGGTTCAGAATTGAGTTCTTGTGGAAGCCAGGAACTAGAATACCTAGAAAGTGTAAATGGGAGAAGGATGCCTTAAGGGCAGAAGGTAGTAGAATTTAGGTTATATAAAAGCAGAGCAGGGAAATCTTAGGGAAAGAAAGATTTAAGCAAGCAAGGGTTGAGTATCACTGTACGGGGTGAGACAGCTTTCTATGAGAGATTGATCAGAAAGTTTTCTGAGGATACCAAATAAATATAGGCTCTTGCCATTCTTTTCGATTCCCCAACAGACTAGGCCCTTTTTCTGAAGACATTCCTTACCTTGGATCAATGCTAGAGAGAAATTCAACTAGAAACAAGATATGCTCTTCTTTCCTGCTGGCTCTCATATATTCCAGAAAGTGCTACACTGGTTAGTTTTAGTTCAACTTGATGTGAGCTAGAGTTATTTGGGAAGAGGAACTCTCAAATGAGAAAATGTCTCCTTAAGATTGGCCTATCAACACGTCTATCAAACTTTTTCATATTACTGATTAATGAGGCAGGATCCAATCTAATGAAGTTGTTGCTTACCCAGAAATCTTCAATGGTTTCTGCTCAAGGTCCTGCCTCCAGGTTTCTGACTTGAATTTTTGCCTTTTGTAGTGATATTTGGTTTGTACAAATAAAGCTTGCCTAAAAATAAAAGGGTGGAACTAACCACTAGCTAATGATAGAGGTTTGGAGGTCTGTATAGGCTGACAGGAAGTGATATGGTTGGGCAGAGAGAGAAAGTCATAAGGTGGGGAAAGACAGGAGATCTCTCATTTTGACTGGGAAGTTGAGTAGGTAAGGAGACTGTGGTTTTGCTCTTTCATCTCTCTGATTTCTCAGCATTTTCTCCTATATCTGACTCTGGGATTTATTATTAAGACCTATTAAAACTCATGCTACAGTCTTGCCCAAGTTCTCACTTGTAAGTTGTATGATGGAGTAAACACTTCCATCCTCAAATTGTTCCCTGTCATGGTGTTTAACACATCAATAGAAACTATAAATGAAAGAGGTGTTATGCAGGCAGCTGGAGATAAGGACATCAGTGATCTCACCCAGTTGTGAATCCAACTGTAAGACAAATCTGTTATGTAAGGTGTGTCCACAGAGTTAAACCATTTTTACAGAGTAATAGGACACTGGTTAAATTTAAATCCTGCTCCACAAGAAGGAACCTAATTCACGGTTTACAGACCTTGTGAAAACCCATGGCTGAGGAAGTACAGGCTTTAGTGAGCATACAGTATACTACACAATTGGTTATCTAAATTGGCATAGTGTCAAACCACATGATAAGTATTTATGCTTATACTTTTAAACAAATGCTTCATGCTGCTTAAATTAAAGAAGCCTCACTTCCCAGTAGATGGTCACTAATGTAGAGACTCATAGATACACAAGTTGCTCAGAATAAATGACAGCTGGATGCCCAACCATAAACAAGTCATTTATACCATTCCCTCAAAACCTCAGAGAACACAGTGAAAGTGGAGGTGGAAAGAATGTAAGAGCCAGGAGATAGAACAGCTGTGAAATGCCGTCTCCTGGAAAAGACAAAACTATTGCAATAATCACTTTGCAGTAGCTGTGAACACTTGCACTGTGTCGGTACAAGAATGGGCCTAGTCACGTGGAGATGAGGGAGAGCCTTACGTGACCCTATCTTTGCCATTGAACTATTAAATGTTTGTATTACATCTGGGGGCAGGGGAGTCACTGGATTCTGTTGTGCACTCACTGTTGATCACACAAATTTCAAAAAAAAAAAATAGTTGTTATCCAGTGTTTAGATAGAGGACTCTGGGTAAATAGAATGAGTCACAAAACAAAACCAAAAGCCTCAAATCCAGGAAAGGGGTCACAGGGATGGGAAGGAGATAAGAGAAAAACCAAAATAATCAAAATGCATTTTAGATATGGATGAAACTTCAAAGAACAAAATTAGCTAATAAAAAAATATCTTCAGGTTGGTTGCAAGATTCAGGAAGCAGAATTTTACTGTTTTTGACCTCTACAGTCAGGCATCAAATGACACAGGCAAGTCAATAGTCTTGCATCATTGTTCATAATTGCTATGGAAGTAATTCTGTCAGTTATGAGGCACATTCTTGTGAACACACACCATGAATAAATATTTTTAAATACATCTTTAAAGAAATTTCCTACTGATTCCATTTTATGCTGCATATAGGTAGACATACTTGGTGTCACAACTGGGACCAAAACACTAAGGAAAACTGACTCTTTCTCCCTTAGCAGCTATAAATTATTGATAGCTCTCTGGCTAGTGGTCAGTTTTGTAATGTTGATTGTCTCAATCTCAAGTTTGGAACGTCAAGAATTGGGAAGTGGATTTGTGAATATTTTGGAGTGGAGAGTGAATATGATCCAAATACAATGTAGGCTGATAGGATATTATCAGAAAATTAATAAAAACATATGTAACAAAAAAGAGTTTAGAAATCCTGCACATTGTATCTCCCTATCAGAATGGATTTCTCTGACTCTGTGTGTGTGTGTGCATGTGTGTGTGTAGAGTCATAATACAATATTTGCCCTGTCAGACTTTGCCTAACTTTGGAGTGTTTGTTTTGCACCCGTGAATTTGGTTTAAATTCATTTGTTCCCACTTATTTTCTTCATAAGTATGAATTCAACCAAATTCCTTAAGACATACATGATGTAAGATTCCTCTCTGTATGCTGTGAATATATTTTATCACCATTAGTTAATAAAGAAGCTACTTGCCCTATGGCAGGCAGAATATAACTAGGTGGAATATTCAATGAGAGATATAAAGAGAGAGTAGGCAGAGTCAGAGAGATGACAAGTAGCTCCCAAAGAAGAAGGATACCAGAACCTTACCAGTAAGTCACAACCTCATAGTGATACACAAATTTATAGGAATGGGTAGTTTAAGGTGTAAGACCTAGCTAGGAATATGCCTGAGCTGTTGGCCAAAAAGTATTGTAATTAGTACAGTTAATGTGTGATTATTTGGGTCTGGATGGCCAGAAAATGAAAGCAGTCTCTGTTTACAGATGCAGCTGTCTTTCTTCTGTCTGTCTTTAGTGCTTAGGAAAGTTCCAGAACCATAGCCTGAGCTCAGCAAATGTTTACCACATGAGTAAAGTGAATTACTTACTAACTCAGGCTTGTTTCACATGTCAATATCTGAGCAGTAACCTACAGAAAAAGGTGTCTTGAGCACACATCTATTTCTCTAAAGATTGACACCAAGACTTAAGAGACATGCCACCTTTTCTTGATCTCTTCTCAGTTTTAGAAACACACTCTTCCTAGTAGCATGTCCTAACATGAAGCTGCTCTAAATGCTACCGTGAGTTCTTTGTGTCAGCCACCCTTTCCTCCTCCATAAGTCCATGCCTCCTTTTATATAAACTCAGCACACGTCACTCGTGCAGAAGGGGAGTACAGTTTTGCTACACAGGGAAGATCCCTCTAAAGGAGTGGAAAGCTGACCACAAGTTTAGATATTGAAAGTCTTCTATCTTATTCACCAAGAATGCTGTTTTTCTTGGTTATTAACCATCTCCATGTGTTTTAGAAAGAAAAAAAATGATTAATTTTATATCTACAGTTTCTATACTTTCTTTTGTACTATATAATATTTCTACACAATTCTATAATAATATACAATTATACAATTTTACAATTGTATAATTGTATACAATTATACAATTCATGAGTTCTCAGAGTCTTGCTCCAAAATGATTTTAGTGAATATAATCACCTGCTTCCTAAATCTTTCACATCTATGTCCCCTACTGAAAATATCCAAACTACTACTCTTTGGCTGTGTTAAGGAAGGACAGGAAGGGGTATTAAATATTAATTCATTGCAAGGGGTTTATCATTTCACAGTCATTTATAGCACAGACTTATATAAAAACAAAAGAATAATTATCTCTACCAGACCTCTGCTCAAGAAAACTCACCATTTTTTAGTTCTTCAGACTTTAAAGGATCATTTTTTTTTAATTATAATTCCAAATCTTGGAATTTTAGCAGCATCCTGGTTTCAGAACAGGTACTTTCTTTATAGGTACAAATTTGACTTTCAGTGATATTAGAGACCAAACAGGGAAGACCAAAAGGGAATAAGCGCCTTAGACTATGATGCTTCTTGGCCCTGGTAAGAATGGCCTCCCTGATCTCACAAGCCTTATGACCCAGTATTCAAGAAAAGAATACAAGCAGTGTCTAAGTCAGTGCATCCGGAGCAGCTTTTGTTAGTGGTTCCTTCTCTTGCCCTATGACTTCACACGTGGCCACTCTACATTATTCACAAGCTGAACACCCTTGCAGTGAATTATTCAGACTTCCACTAGATCATCTCACTCTTGATGTCTACCTTCTGGGCTTTATCACATCTGTAGAAATTTCACTGAAGTGGACAAAGAATGGGAATCAATATGACAGGATCTTAGAACCCATGTCTCTCAAAAGCTAATTTGTTAGAAAAAAAATGAACTAGTGATTTGGATAAAAATATCAATAAACAAAATGGTAAGATTTACTAAATTGAAAATATCTGTGTTTAATTTTCTATTTAACATTATGCCTTGTATTTTTATACTAAGTATTAATTATCCTAGTATAGAGTTGCCTGATCACAATAATGATCAGCAATAATCAAATATTTAAAATCTTACAGTCTACTGAGAAAAAACAATTGCAAATATGGCCAAATAAGTATGAACATTTTAGTTAATCATAAGTGGTAATATATAGTAGTAGTGATACCGTGTTGGACATAAAAGTGATTTTTGTTTCTGTAATAACCAGATCTATAAAATCACCCAGCAAAAGAAAATTTTTGTCTATTCTGGATATTTTAAAAGGAAAACTTGAATTTTTTTCACCACCAAATCTTGGTTCATCTTGTTTTTTCAGCCCGTCTGTTGTTCATGAGTTAAGCATTATGCAAAGCACAGCTCTGTTATTATCTCTCAAGAAATGCCTTTCAATTGGTCTAGCTCAAATTAATTATACATACCTAGTCCTTAAACATGGTCACCTGCACTGTCATCTTAGAACTTACTCCACATGATCTTCAAGAGTGTTTGCATTTGTGCCTCCCCCAAAGACAACAGATTCTATGAGGTGAGACAAGGCTTCATTCACCTCCCCGTTCCCAGGTGTTATGCATGTAGGAAACTCAAAATTTCCCGTTGCTCTAGGGTCTAAGTAAATAGAAAACGAAGTTCATTTTATAGGGGAAAAATAATGTTTACAAAGGAAATAGTAAGTGCTGGCTATTAAATGTTTGTGTGTGTGTGTATGTGTGTGTGTGTGTGTGTGTGTGTGTGTGTGTGTGATCCTTCACATCAGGAGTTTCTTCTCCTTCTGTACGTGGGAACAATATAAATGATTCTTTTGTCATTTCCATGGGCCTGGATTAATTGTTAACTAATTTCCTCCAATTCCAACCTTTTCTTGGTTAACCATTGAAGTTTCCTTATTAGATTCTGGTTGAGACAGAAGAGTAGCGTTCACCCTGTATCAGAACGTTCCCTAAATTTCACTTCTACTCAAGGATGTGAGTCCTGTGGGGAGGTTTTCAACATACAGGACTGTCTTTTATGAAGATTCCATTGCTTTTTTAAAAGGATACATCCACTTCAAACAATTTGTCTCAAACAAGAGGTAAAAGGAAGGGTGACATCCCTCAGATGTGACAATTTTACATGCCTTTTCAGAACATCCAGAATCTATCACAACCAAACAAACTAGATTTCGCAGCAGAAACAAGTTACACATAAGGCACTGGATAGTAAAACATGAGTGTTTATCTTTTCATAATAGCTGAAATTGTTTTTGAGAAACAAGAAAAATAAGTTCATGATTCTTTGGGTAAGAAGTCTGCATATATCCCGGAAAAACAGTATCTCAGGAAGGTTGGTGTCTTTGGAGGAGATTACTGTTGGGAACAGGATGAGAACCCTCCCCACATCCTGATACTTCCCAATAGGAGTTTTCACAAAGCATTTTAATCATTGGTATCAGTCCTTTTAATGTTGAGACAATGTTTATGTAAAATAATTATTGGTCTAGTGTATGCTAATGCTTTTCACAGAAACTTGCTAAATCAATGGGCATTCATGGCCCAGAGAGACATAAGAATTTCCATTCCTTTATGACATGGATGGCCCAGTGGATGTGAATACATGACTGAAGATCCGGGAAGATAAAAAGTCTGCAGTCTCATGGGCTGATGGCACAAAGCACTGACACATTTTCTGTTTTACAAACCTAAGGGTCATGTGACATTAATACTAACTGCTCCTGTCAAAAGCATTGATCCTGCTGGGAGTATTAATTAATTTGATCAGATGTGTGACAATGTCACTCTGAAATGTGGTTCCAGTATGCTGCTCTGACTTTCACCATCACCGAAACTGCCCTGCTAATATAGTATGTCTGCAATAGTGGCTGTCCATTGAGACATTCAGTCACTGCAAATCATATAGAATTCAGGGCTGCAAAGCTAGGGAGAATATTTCAGATCCCATGTAAAGGTTTATCAAGACAAAGGAGTTCACAGGGACACCTCATTGGTATCTCATCCCAGAAGCCAGGATTATCAACACATGGATCTGAGCTCTATTGCCTAGTTCTGCTCAAGCAGTCCTGTTAAAATGAACGATATGTATTAAACATCACTACACTGCATATCAGATAAAAAGTGTTGAGTATTCAGTAGGGTGAAAATAAAGGATCAGCTCTTGCAAATATATGCAGGAATCCATCAAATGATGAAGGATGTTTCAGGTAGGATAAAGTTGTGTTGTTCATATAAACTCGGAAAAAAATGGTCCCTACAAAGCTGAGGCAGCTGATGCATCGGTGCAAAGCAATGATACAATGTGGTGAGAAGAGAGAAGTAGAAGAGGGCAGGCCACACAGACAACTTCAGCAGGGATTTTTCCCTGGGAACAAAGAGAACTTTATGACGAATCACCCGGAGAAGCAACAGGCTCATTTGCCTTAGCTCTTCATCCCACCTCTTTCAGCACCAACCTTGAGTAACTTTTGATCTTCTTAATTTGTCAACAGTTTTACACTCTAATATACAGCTAACTGGAATCTTTCAACTGGCAGACCTTCCAGACATGCCTCTCTATAATAAACCTTAACTCCCCTCTACGTCTTTCAGAAACTTCATAGTTCATTGTTTTTGCCTGGAAAGTTACTTCTCTATAAGGATGTACCACATTTGGCTTTTCCAATAACCTGGGTAAAACTATATTCCATATTCTTTAGTTTGCAGCCGTTGTGAGGATGCTCCATATAGTTAAGTGTAATGCTTGTGTACATTTGCAATGTGTCTCAGTAAGCAGAGAAAAAAATTCCTGTATAACATGGTGTGAGTATGCAGAGCTTTATAAGGAAATGCTCAACCTGCACCAACATAAAAGTGCTTGTTCACATTTTTGTTCCTCCAGACAAGGAATGAGAGTTCCTCCTGAGTCACACACCAACGATCTTACCCATTTTGGTAGTTGTGTCATTCCATATAATTGCATCAATAATACTGAAATTTTTATCTATTCATTTTTAGCAATCAATTTAGCAATATCATTCCTACAACAATATTTCATTTATAGCATATAGTAGATATGAATATGACATTCTGTTTGTTCTATTAATCCCGCATATGCTCTAGTGTCTGAATTAGACACTAAGGGTAGCAGGTGATTTAAATAACACTTCCTTGTCCCTTCTTCTGGGAGCTCAAAGTTTTACAAGGAGGATAGAAGTTTAAGGCAAGCTGTGCTGAGCATAAAAGCAATGTGTAATGGAAGTCCCATGGGTCCATATTTCATGCTCCTTTCATACGACTGGAGGACATTGTAATGTGGGGAATTCTAGAATTCTATACCAGCTGGTGGAAGAGGAAGGACCATGGGCTATTCAGCATTGTATGTGGTAGAAAGCTCGTCCAGAAGGGCAATACTGTTGGATAGGTTTCCAGAGGTGTAGATGGACAGACCCCTATCACAAGAACCAAGTGATATGAAAAAGCATGTTTACTCAGGCTTGAAATGTTTGCTTGTCTAAGCCAATTTCTCATTAAACGATTAGTAATTTATTACATTGATCATATATTAAACTTCATAATACATACATAATACAAATAGTTTTCATAGCATTATTATAGGTTTTAAAAATATTCTGCCATGTTATGAGAAACAAGTTGTGTTTGTCTGTTATAAATTATTATATTGCAAGATAGTTACATAAAAAATGAATGAATAAACAATTAAGTAATGATCTCACCCTAATAAATTATAATTATGAACATTTCAGTTTATGATATTTTATGTTTGCATGCTTGTATAGATGAAAGCATTAAGAAAATTGATCGCTCAACACCAGTTCATTTCATTAAGTGGAAGTTTCAATTTCATTTTAAATGACTTGTAAGTAATCAATCTTCAAAATGCACAAGAAATGATTTATTTATCAATTATCCTTGGAAGGTTAGTTCAGGCATTTCCATTTATTTAATATTATAAATAAATCTGAGATTAAATTATGGTACAAAATTTTGGGGGAATCAATTCAATTATTTTCTTTGGAAATTCTTTATATATTTAAATTGTTAGAGCAAACTATATGTACCTATTTAGTAAGAATGTAATAAATGTTGCTAAATAATTAGGTCTATAAAATAACATCATAATGTGGGTTTGTATATGTGTGTGTGGATGTGTGCCATAAATTTCTTAGAAGGTAAGATATACTCGATATGTATTTACCTTCACATATCTGCAGTGTTTTAATTTTTATCACTGTCCACGTCTAAAATAACTGACGGTCCTATTGCTATTAGAACACAAGCATTTTGAATGTTCTTGGTAGTGTTCTTTCACCACTTCATGTTAGGATTGGAGAATTTCAGAGTCCTACACAAATTCCCACTCTTCTCTTTGTTCTGTGGGTGTCTTTCTTGCTTCTGCTACTCTGCCTGAAACACTATCTCTATGAGATAATGATCGGATAAACAGATCTGCTCAGGCATAAGACTCCCATCTCTTTTTCACTACTCCAGAGAGGACTTCTCTGGAGATGCTAACGGAGTGAGAGAGTCACCTGCAGACTCTCAGAAAACAATCCTGACTGCTATCTGAAATAACCTCTTTGTTCTTGTCCACTAGTCTATTTTAAGTCAACTGACTTGATTTTTCCTAATATGCTTATAACTGAATGCATAATTTTAATATATATTATAATAATAAATTTTAGTTCATGAATTCCTTGTATAATAAAAACAATAGATTCTTGATCTTCCTATATTAAATTGGATATTCATGATCATTATAGCTACTGACCATATCTCCACATTTTTAAGAATTCTTTGGCACTGATACAATAGGAACTCTTCATAGTATTTTTCTGAAATATTTACTAAATAATCATTTGTCTTATACTTCTCAAAATTGATTTTTATGTAAAATTAATCTTGACTTTTGCATGTCAAGTGTGTAAGTCTTGTTTGTGC
Source organism: Arvicola amphibius (assembly GCF_903992535.2). Classification (NCBI taxonomy): domain Eukaryota; kingdom Metazoa; phylum Chordata; class Mammalia; order Rodentia; family Cricetidae; genus Arvicola; species Arvicola amphibius. Next base: position 59,894,326 of record NC_052047.1, read on the forward strand.
CTATGGGGGAGCTCTGATGGTAAAGTCCTCTTTGTAGGATTTGCCTAAAAATTAATTTGTACAGCACAGTATGCCTGTTGTTTCTCCCAGAGTCATTATAATGACACTTTCATTAGCATCTTCAAACAACTGCTTGGTTTCAATACAATGTTTTTAATTCCTTCTCTACTAGTTCTTGGAATTGTTTCTATTTACATTGTAAATTCAAAAGCATAATTCCCTCTCTATGCTTTCAATGCTGATGAAAAAATTTGCTTGTTTAGTACTGTACGATTACCATAGAGTTTTCGTTAACTGACAAAGTTTAAACTATAGAAAAACAAGATAACCTACAAGTTTTTTTTCATTTGTTTAATATTGACTTTGCCATATTGAAGATATTTTTGTTAAAAATTGTCTTAAACCGCTATTGACATTAAAATTCAGATTTTTCATTATTATTCATTTCTGTAAAATTGAAAATTTTTTTATTAATTGTTCTGATTAAAAATCATAATCTAAATCTGTATTTGTAGCTCATGATATAACTTTCTTATTTCTTCTCAACTTCTCTTTATATTTAAATTTAATTTAAATTATGCAACTCAAGTTTTTATTATTTTATTTTAGCTATACAAATTTTAATCCATGCTGCATATAAAAACTAATATATGGAGCTGCTACAGTTTAATATAAGAAGCATTAATTTTGCCTCCAAAGCTAGTAATCTTATTATTCTTACTCATTAAAACAAATTGTGTTTTTAAAGATGAATTGCAGTCTTCTTCTAAGATATATATTATTTCTAGATGACAAAGGATACTTTTTAACATGTAATATTTGTCACACTTTTTTTCTTAATGTTTTCCCTAAAACTTTTAGGAAAGCATCTATAAAAATGGGTAATAGCTGACGGCCTTGTATATGTTGCCTGAGCCTTATATCACCTCATTTCACTGAATAATTTCCTCTCAGAAGAAGAGAGAAACACTTTGTTGTTGATTCACATTTTAGATCAGGCGTGAAATGTGTAGGAGAGGGACATGATTTTGGGAACTGGGAAGCTCTTTATTTTTCAGGATTTTACATGTGTCACCCTCTGCCTTTAAGTGTGTTCCTCTTCTGCCTCCTAACCGCATGTGTTACGGTCTGGGTTTTTGTTTTTATGTTGTTTACGTTCAAATTCAATAGTTCTCCAAGCTGCCTCATTTTTAATGCAAAGTGAAGAACATACACATTTGAAATCTGAGCAAATGCTTAATTTATTTTTAACTGGTACATAATAATCCAAAATTACCCAGACTAATGTGGTGCCATGCCATGCTCCAACATATCCTTACATTGAAACATATTTGATATAGTCAAGCATATCTCTGTCACTCAGGATGCTGTAAAATGTATAGTGAAAAATTCTGAGTTTTCCATGTTCTACATTTTATTAACATGTAGCATGTAATTGCTATATATAGCTACTATACTATACAATGAAACACCAAAAGATCTTACTCATAACTGCCTGTTGACCAGCTTCCTCCTCCTTCTCCCATCCTACAAGCTTCAGGAGTACTTTTGTACACCTGATAATCACATACAAACTATATTAATTCCAACACTGTTTGGCCAACAACTCAGGTGTATTTCTAGCTAGCTCTTATATCTTCAATTAACCTATTATATTATTTTTGTATTGTTATGAGGCTATGGCCTACAGGTAAGGTTTTGAGCATCTGTCTCATTTGACAACTGCATGACATCTCCTTGACTTTTTCTACTCTCTCTAAATATCTCATCTAGCCTGGTGATATAAGGCCCTGTTATAGGCCAAAGCAGCTTTATTCATTAACCAATAAAAACAGCACAAATACAGGAGGACATTTCACATCATCTCCCTTTTTCTGTCTAATTAAAAGGAAGGTTTTAACTTTTTTTTAACATAATAAAATTGCATATAAAAAGTTATAAAGCAATAATTATAGTTACAGTATTTAGTCTATTTGTATTTGGAAAGTTTCCTATCTAATTTATCTTTTATCCAAACTAAGGAAAACTATAATTATAACTATCAGTCTTCAACTCTTCAGTAAAACTCAGAAGGGTATAATATTGCTGAAGTAAACAAGAAGTGCATTGTAAGCAACTTCCAAAACGCTAGAATTGACAGAGACATATCCATGAATGGTCAGTCAACCAAAGTTTTCTGTAATATTGGGGCATCCTTCTTCAGCCTACAGGAACATAGTATCCAGCAGACATTTTCCTGAAGCAGGAAATTTGAAATATTGTTTCCCTATATTGGCAATTTATCAGTCACTTCTTCTCTGACCTGCAGAATGTCTGTTAGACTCTTTCATGAAGCAGGAATCCTGAAGGACCGTCTCACCTTTTTAGGGAAGCTCAGCAGTCATTTTTCTGTGTGTCCTGAATGTCCAGTTCAAACAACATACCTTCAAGCAGTTCAGGCAAACCAATTTCTTGCCCAACTGGCTAACAAACTTTATAAAAAGTGTCTTTGATGCCCATCATTCTTTTGAAGTAGATTGTTGCAGCTATGAGCAGATGTGCCTCATTGTAATGCAAAATTTTAAGTTCTTTTAACATTTAAGTGGAATATTTTGTGATCTTTGAAGATTTGATAAAAACCTTTCCATCTGAAATATATCTCTGTATATCTAGAAAACTTAACTAACATGACTGGAGTTGGACTATTTTAAATGACTATTAATCTGTATTTCTTAATTATACAGTACATTTAAATGAACTAAACAAACACAATACCTTAAACAAGAGCAGAAATACATATACACAGTATAACAAAACCCACCTTAAATTTGTATAAATAGACCATACTAATGCAAACTATTTATCTCTATATCATATCTGCCCTTTAAATGAAAATAAACATTTATAAACAATCATGTTGGAAATGTAGGAATTGTTTTCTCCAAACTGCTTCCTGCTCTTTGTTGGACAAAATATTTTTAGGGTTCACAGAAACCTTTCAGGTGCTACTGTTTTATCAAACCATGTTAACCTGGAAGGAATCCACACACTCTGATTTCCTGTGGAAACAAAAGCAGAACCTCTTTTCCGAAGTAACATATCCTTAGAATCAAATTTTGAAGTCAAGATACCTTTATGTTGGTTTAACTTAGCAGCCCATATGATGAAATGTTTCTCTGTACTTAGCTCATTCACAGTCAAAAAATTCAAAGAAAACACAGTAGTATACATAATCCAGACTCTCTGTGTATTGTTCCATAATTATGTGGCTTATTTTTTTGCTCTATTACTTTTTAGAATTTAATTATTTAATCCTTCAATCTATGACTGTTTATGCTCTTTCTCCTCTCTCTCCCAAGCCTGTATATGATGTGGGATTCTCCTCTGTATACTGTGATTACCATTAATGAATAAAGAAACTGCTTCGGACCTATAGCAGGGAAGAACTTAGCTAGTTTTCAGAGAAAACTAAACTGAATGCTGGGAGAAATATGGTGCAGTCAAGGAGAAGCCATGGAGCCATCCCTGGAGACAGAGATCTTGGAAACTTGCTGGTAGGCCACAAGCCTCATGGTAAAATATAACACAATAGTAATGGATTAAATTCTATATGTAAAGGCTAGCCAAAAGAAGTTGGAGCTAATAGGCCAAACCTTGCTTTAATTAATACAGTTTCTGTGTGGTTATTTCAGGAGACTGGTCAGGTGGGAAACAAACAAACCTTCTCCTACAACATACATACATTTTTAAATGCACTGTGACCTGTTCAGAGGTTTATTTTTGTCTGAATATGTCTTTATTGCATATCTGTAATGATTTTCTGACCAGACACGCTTCTTAAAATGCTAAGCTGCATGGGTAGGACTAAGGCTGCTTTGCCTTTTGGCCCCTCCCAGTCCAACATGGCAAAGGTACATTCACCACCGGCTCTGCAAGCCATGCTTACCACCCCAGCTCCAGGGGCAAAGCAGGTCTATGTTTCCATAAAGCAACTAGTAGCACGCTGTTCTCAAACTGCATTTAAGTGCTTCATAACTGTACCAGCACAAACCAGGAAGCTCTTAAAGGAGCTGCTCAGTTTTGCTGCTAATGCTGAGTTAAGAAGCCCTCTCTTAAAAGAAACATGGCTCTGCTTGCCTCTAGCAAACGGAGTCCACCCAAGAAAATACTACAAGAAGCCATGCTTAACTCTGTTCTTTTGTGACTAGAAATTTTCCCCCAGATCTCTCAGGTTTTATGTGGATGCAGTTGCTCCACATTGGTGATTGAGAGAGAGATTAGTGGTTAAGACCACTGGCTGCTTTCCCAATGGACCAGGGTTCAGTTCCCAGTGCTCACACACTGAGCACTGTGAGGACTGTGGATCACTAATCTTCCTGTGAGTTTATCCCCAGACAAATAATCCTTTGGTATACTCCTTTCTGGGCATTTATGGAACTCTTTTGTATGCCAACAATATGCAATCACAGGAGGGATACATTTCTAGAAATGCACTATCGAATATTTTTGGTTTTATGTGAATATCATAGCATATACTTATGCAAATCTATATGATATGGCTAACATCAATAGCATATATTATATAATAGCACATGTCCAATATTTCATTGACTAAAATGTTGTTATCATCTTTGAAAATCCCCATTCCTTTTCATTACATTGTTGAATGCCATTTTTCTCCAAAACCTAGATAGGAGAAAGACTGTGGAAGGAGTCACTTTTTTTATTTTATTTATTTTTTTTCATGGTTTATTTTTTTATATTTAAAAATTTCCATCTCCTGCCCTCCTCCTCCCCCTTCCCTCCCCTCCCCTCCACCCATACCTCCCCTCCCTCCCTCTCCAGGCCAAGGAGCCATCAGGGTTCCCTACTCTATGTTAAGACCAAGGTCCTCCCAACTCTCCCCAGGTCCAGGAAGGTGATCAACCAAGCTGAGAAGGCTGCCACAGAGCCTTGCATGCAGAAGAATCAGAGCCCAGCGTCATTGTCCTTTGCTTCTCAGTCAGCCCCCACTGTTGGCCACATTCAGAGAGACGGGTTTGGTCGCATGATCCATCAGTCCCATTCCAACTGGAGTTGGTGGTCTCCCATTAGTTCTGTCCCACTGTCTCCATGAGTGAATGCACCCCTCACGTTCCTGACTTTCTTTCTCATGTTCTCACTTTTTAAAACCACGAACAAAGTCAATTGACACATTTTTCAACTTTTATTTTTAAATTGCACTACTTGATTGTTTGCCAGAGTTTTCTTATGAGGAATATGAATCAAAGCATAAAAGAGAAAGAAATTTAAAAATAATGAACGGTTTCTTGGAGAGATTTCTCAGTCATTAAAAGCACATATAAATCTTTCAGAAGCCTCGGGTTCTGTGTCCAGCAACCTCTTGTGACTCATAACTATAGTTCCAGGAGATCTGAAACACAATTCTGACCTCCATGGTTACCAAACACATGTGTAGTGTACATATACATGTGTTAAAACATTTGTACTCATAAAATAAATGTAAACAATTTTTAACTTAAAAAATAATGATCAGGTATATAGATCAATAAAGAACTAATGGAAGAGGAAAGAGAGGCAGAGAGAATGAAAAGTAAGAAGAAAGTGAGGAAAGATGATTTTTATTACCAGGTATGGTTTTCCTTCTTTTGTACATGCCTGAAGTTCAATTAGACAGATACTGTTTTCCACCAAGATTTAAATGTCATTACTACACCTTTACAGATATCTTGCTGTGGTGGCCATTTACTATGGTTTATAGGTATCACAGCAGGGTAGTCCTATTGATTGCTTCCCTCCTCAGGCAACTTGTATAGCACCCTCTGATATTGTGAAAACTAATCCTTAGTGAGGATGTTTTCGGGTCACATCTATCTCATATCTTCAAAGTCTTATTTACTAAATGCATAATGCAGTGCCTCTGACCATGCAAAGCAACCAGAGCAATTAAAAGCCTATATTGTTTTTAGACTCTTGGGTGCTCAGTCAACTCAAAAGAAGTTTCTTATGCCTGGTACTAAGTACTGGTACTGGTACTCATTTCCACATTGTCAACCCAAGCAGCATGATTTCATATGTGTGTGTATAATTTTAGGTTATATATACATGTTATATTATATATAATATTGTGTATTATGTATAAAATAATGTAATATGATTCCATGTGGCTTTCTCACCCATCCTGCGTGTTATTTGTTTCTTCTCCCTTCTTTCTCTATTGACACATTCGAATTAAAGATTCCTTCCTATTAATTTTATAAAAACACAATTTATGTGAAATTTATGTGAAAATTGTGTTTCTTCCAAGTATAAATGTGCATTTATTACTACATATTCCTTAGCAAAGAGCTCAATATATGCAACCCATTGCTCATGGCTACAAATTTGTATATTTTTCCTCTGTCATCTTATTCTTAATTAGTAGCAGATAGTGTCTACAGCACTTGTTTTGTTGGTAGAGATAAAAGCATCTTCATTCTGCATAGCATTTCTCTAAGGCACTATATCATACACATACTTTTTGTTTATTTTTCTATCAGGATAATTAATAATCACTACTAGATTTTTTTCAAAAATGTGTAGTTGTAGTGGAAAACTTTTGAAATAGTAAAGTCAATGTAAATATTTAAAATAGTTTAAACATCAGCTGCTATCTTTTCATAGCATAACACAGTTAGCTGAGAAGCTCCAGATTTTTTGTATTTAAAAATAAACAATAATGCTGATTTTTAAGATTTCACATTCATCAAAACAGGTGCATTGCACTCGGTAAAGGAAATTTGGTAATCACGGGGAAAGCGTGGATTGAGGAACATCAGAGGAATAGTTGCAGTTTATGAGAAAGAGGAAACAGCCACCAGAAGTTGCTTAATGATCTGCAGCATAAGATCTGAGATGATGTGGGGAAAGCTGTAATGCAATTCTTTAATTCTATAATGTGTTCTTCATACCCCCGATTGCAGTTACTGCATGGAGTCCACTGGCATCCATGCTTTCTATTCTGCAGCTTATGTGTACACATGCTTGTACCAACTAGTATTCTATCTTAAAGCTTCATTATCTACAAGGAATAGAATTTAAATAGCCCATATGACACAATGAAAGAAAATCATGAAGGTTTTGTGAGTGCAGCTTCCCATAAATATAACACAATATCTCAGAGTGTCAGTGCCTCAGAATTCTCTGAATTCTTCTTCTGTGATGTTCTTTGAGCATTAAGTGTATGAGTTGTGTTGTATGTGTATCTGTTAGGATTGACTACCCCACAATCAATTGTCCTCTGCATTTTGACCAATTATAGACTGCTGGGCATAATAAAAACAGCAGTTGTCATGCTAATATGGATGGGGGAAAATTTACAATGCCTCACCCTGTTATGGATTTGCTGCAGGTCCCCACAAACCAAAATGGACTGGTCCCCTGGTCCTCCCCTGCGGCTAGCCATGTGATTTGGCTGGTGGGCAAGGGGCAGACAGATAGGAAGATGGGTTTGTTACAAGCTGCCAGGGGACTACGCACAAGACCAAGCAGATGCTTTCCGTGTGACTGAGGCCGGCGGGCAAGAGAGACAGATAAACATACCATACAGAATAAAGTTAGACATTTACTAGATGGTTTATGGAGAGGAAGGAAAAAGGGGAGAAGGGAGAGAGAGAGAGAGAGAGAGAGAGAGAGAGAGAGAGAGAGAGAGAGAGAGAGAGAGAGAGAGAGAAAAGGGAGGGAGAGAGGGAGAGAGGGAGAGAGGCAGCCTCTCCAAGAGAGGGGACAGGAAGAAGGAGAATCAGGGTCTGAGGCTATAGGTAGGAAGGGAGTGGGCATGGCTTATCTCTTAAAGAGACAACACAATCATAACATACCCCATAGATGAAATACTACTACTAAGAGAGAAAATAAGTTTTCTCCAGGGACAAGCCCACTGATAGATTATTCTGTCCCAGTGGTCATACTTAAATACACACACACACACACACACACACACACACACACACACACAAATAAATGAATTAATTAAATAAATGATTTCAGAAAGTTATGTAAGTATGTATGTGTGTATAAAACAATTCTATAAGTGTGTATATGTATAACACAATAATTGAAGAAATAGTTATGAATTTGGGACAGGGGTTATGGGAGGCTTTGGTGACAGGAAAGTGGGGGGTTACAATGATATAAGAAAGTATTCATGTGTTAAATTCCCCAAAATAATAACATTCCATAAAACCAAAATTAAATAATAAAAAATAAAAACAAAATAGTGAAGAGGATTGAATGTTGAGGTGTATGTAACTCAGCACATGATACTTGTCAAGAAAGCCTTGCCCTTCCTCCTTCTGAGAATGCCATGAGTGTAGTAGGGACATTTAAAGGGTGCCAATAAGATGATTACTGAAATCTCTCCTCAATCATCAGAATTTGGTTCTTTTTTTAGGTCATTGATTTTTCTTTCATTTTTTATTTTATTGACTTTTATTGAGCTCTACATTTTTCTCTGCTCCCCTCTCTAAGAATCATTTTTATAAGTATAATCTTAGCTCACTTTCACAGATATTTAGTTTTATTTTCTCTATTGCATCTTGAATCTGTATAAATCCTGGGTATAGCAAGGATGTTCTGTTATTTTCCAAATAAATATTACAAGCTCTATTTTGTTACCTAATATTGCCAGTGTAGCACTCAAAAGCTTTGCCAGATAACTATTCCAGTTTAAAATAAGAGGGCACCATTATGCTTCAAAACAGTTTCCATGATTTGCTTAAAATATTCTCATTTTTACTTTGTCTTTTATGAGCTCTAGTGCTTTACGAAGTCACCTACCACCTACCAGTTTATGATTTGTTTACTTCAAAGTCTTTGGAGCTATTTCCAAGGGAGTCTGCTACACAAAACTATGGATTGCCTCAATAATCTTAAGAGATCTCTGTTTCCTGGTATTGTTAGTGATTCCCCTTGTATCTAGCCTGCTTTATATTGCTCTGTCAATTATGTGCCATGCGTTCTGAATAATGTAAGAAGGGGCTCACAACAGCATGTAGAACAATAGGAGACTTACAGCATGCTGTTCTTATTTGTTATTTAAACTGAGCCCAGTGGATAAATGGAGTTTGGATTTTTCCTCTTAGTGTTATGTTTTCCTTGCAAGCTTACAGAACCAGAAGATTTCTTTGAATTACAAGGTTATTATTAAGAAGGAAAATAGCCACAATATTTAGGCTCACACAAAAATATTTCATTTCAAAGCTGTCTTACGATAAATATTTTTTCTAATGGTTTAAAAACTCAGTTTGACATTTTGAGATATATGAAAATAATTAATGACCCTGGGTCCAAGGGTCTGTTTGTTGATTTTTTTCCTTCTGGTTTGAATGAGAAGTTTGAAACTTCCAAAGGATTCAGACTGAATCTTTTTTTTCCCCTAAGATTCTGAGCATGAAATTCAGGGCCCCATTCATGCCAATCAAGCAAATCACCACTGAAGTAAAACCCCAGGCCTTGAATCCTATAACACAAATTCTGGGGCTTCTCAAACTAAGAGAAAAAAGTAGTAACAAGCATAGTGCTTTTTAGCTCTTTTATACACGTGTAAGAGGACAATAAATATCTTGTTTATGTACTGGGGAGTAACAGAGAAAAGAATGCATATACTGTGGTAAGTGATTTGGGGTGGGTTCCTGTGTTGTGGCTGAGGTGGACAGTTATTTACATGTCCCAGTGGCCGTGCCAAGTGGAGTCTCTGCAGACCCTGCTGGTGAGTATTTAATTAGCAGAAACAATGCATTCAGATGGGAAATCTGACCCAAGACCTTCCGACTTTTCTCTGATTTTCACAGTAAATACGATGAGTTTCTCATAAAGAGGCAATCTATCTCAGAACCAATAAGGTGTGGAGCTCAATTTACATTCCTTGGCTTCCCTTTGCCATACACAGAAGCTACACAAATCCAATGCCAATCCTCACTAATACCCAAAGAGTACTAGGAACAACCAACATCTAGATACTGGGGTGGTTTGGATTCCTGCCTTACCTTCTTACTGTGTTTTATAATGACCCTTTGATGTCAGATATCTTTAAAAAGTGGCTGATTCAGCTTAAAAAACTTTCCAGAGCTTATGAGATGGACACTTACTTCAGCTTTATGACAGAGGTAAAGGTACTCTTTCTTGAAGCATGAAACAGGTATGGCATCAGTTCCTAACAGTTTCAATTTGTTTGAAGGCGAAATGTAGAACAAGTCTGTATACATCCTATAAACGAAAACTTTTTCATTTCCTAGCCTCCCAGACATGAATATGCACACAAAAACTATATTCATTACAACATTTTTTTGGCCAATGGCTGCTCATCTTATATCTTAAGTTAGCTCATTTATATTATTTTATATTTTACCGCCAGTCTCATGATTTATTACCTCTTGCTTCTTGGGCAACTACATGTCATCTGCCTAGCTCTGCCTTTCCTCCTTTATCTCTGCTTGCATTTCCTACCTTTCTGTTTTCGTCTCTGCCATAGACCAAACCACCTTCTTTACTAACCAATGGTAATAAAACACATTCACAGCATACAGAGGGGAAACACGCATCAACCTTCTGCTCCTGGAGGCTCCGTAGACAAACCCTAACCACCTTAACCAGAACTCTGTCTATGCACTCTTTGCCTCACTCTTCATACCTGTCTTTCCAATGGCCTCCTAGTTTCACATATGGTACTACTAAATCAAAGCCATCACTTCCAGGGTCCTGAAGTCATAAAGATACCACAGACTTATGCCAAGCCATCTTGATGTTGCCCGAGCCATGTTGAACAGAAGTTTTTCTTATCAAGTCATTTTAACAGCCTGATAATTTATTTGTGAATAAAACTTTCTACTGTAGCTTCTATTCAGAAAGTGAGTGCTCTTCAACTTCATACATTTATGGGTCACAGTTGACTCCTTTGCTTTGATCCTTGATATCTCAAAGCCAACTCTCTGTCAGAAAATAGGATTTCTGATCTAATGGGCTATCCTTACTTTCTATCTTTGTTTCTTTCTCTTTTTCTTCCCTTTTATCTCCTTATGCTTTTTGATGTATAGTGATGGATCTTCTTTGTCAGGTAATCTGAAAGACATGCAGCAAATAAAAACAACCAAATACGTATGCAAATGAAAGATTCCTATATGAAGAATTCACATAGTAAGGGAGACTGGTGATAAAACTCAGACAGCAATGAGGCCACAGAAATAATGCCCAGTAGGTAGGATGTCTTGAACTGCATATTATTTTTTGTGAGAAAGGGAAATTAAAAAATTAGAAATAGTTCCAACTCACTGGGCTGTTGAATTGTCATCTAGAGGGGAGAGAAAAATCAATGCCCAGATGCTTGCAGCAACATGCTGCAAAATCAAAGAGAAGAGCACATTAATTGATTGTCCAATATCATAAGGTTGGCCCTGAAAGTATGTACACACAGTATATGGACTGATCATGCTGTATTTAAATACTTAAGAACACACACACACACACACACACACACACACACACATTCATATGTAGCAAGAATTAAAGGTCATTAATTTAAAAGATTACTGTGGAGGGAGCAAGGAGAAGAGGCAAATGATGCAATCATATTAAAACCACAAAACATTTTTTAATTAAGAAAAATAAAAGGTTGTTTCCAGATACGAGTCTTTTTTCTGAGGTAATTGACAGATATCTTCTGCATAAGATATTGAAACTTGATTTTGAAGTATTTACCAACCTTCATCACCAGAGAAACGGGACATAATACAGACTTAGAATATCATGAAATAAAATAGGCAAAGTCAATTTATTCCTTAATATGTTTGTAACGAAACAAGGCCAGACTTTAGATTTAATGGAGTAGAGAGTTTATGGGTCCCCAGGTCACTGCTGCAGTTTCTAGAAAACCATTGTAAAGTTCCTTGGTGATTCTTAAAAGCCATCCCACCAAAGGAAGCTTGCGTAGCCTTGCAGGAATGAGCCCAGTTGATGAGGAGTTAAGAGAATTGTATATAAAGCACTCAGACTCAGAAGAACAATACAAGGAGCTCCTACTCCTGGGTGAGGACACCCCCAAAACACCCCCTGTGTAGCCTAAATTCTCTGTATCTTAGAAAGCTAACAGAATATTATTGTCTTTAATGCAGGTGAAGGAAGACACTAAAAGAAGGAAAGTCATTGACTGATGTCAAAACGTTGTGTGGAGCAGGAGTTAAACAATAGCCAAACAATTTGCCAGATAGTTTATTATTATTTATATTTATAACACAAAAGCTTGAATGTTTCTTCCTGTTCCTCTTTTAAGACTAGAGTGCCATTCTACATAACACACACTTGTTTTCTGTATGGATGCATTTATTTATTTTCTGCTTGAGGGTTATGTGTTGAGTCATATCCATCCATGGCAATGTACTTTTCAGGATTGTTTAGCATTAATTCTCAAAGCAATCCCACGAGTGAGATGGTGATGCTATAGTTATTTTGTTTGAGACAAGAAAAGAGCTGCTAGCCGGGCGGTGGTGGCACACGCCTTTAATCCCAGCACTCGGGAGGCAGAGGCAGGCGGATCTCTGTGAGTTCGAGACCAGCCTGGTCTACAAGAGCTAGTTCCAGGACAGGCTCTAAAAAAGCTGCAGAGAAACCCTGTCTCGAAAAACAAAAAAAACAAAAAAACAAAAAACAAAAAAAAAAAACAAAAAAAAAAAAAGAAAGAAAAGAGCTGCTTAACATGCTAAGGGACTTTATCGAGGTCATCAGACATCTAAAGGAGAAGAGAAAAAAAGAATCCTTTGTGTGTTTACTGTCAAGTCTTCCAAACTCTATTAGCATCTTTAAGCCTTGCTTACACCTCAGAACCACCAGATAGACAATTACAATATAATTTACATTTAGGGAAGCTTTACATTTGCAGAAATAAAAGAAAGAATAATATAGAGTTCTGCAGATAACTTTCTGTTTTGATACCTTACCACAGGTATTACCTTACCTGTTGAGGAAATTTGTTGCTATTAAATTAAAACTACTTACATCAACCAAAGGGCATATGTTATTCACACTACCTTATCCTTTTTAATAAAAATCCCTTATATGTCCTGGGATGTCATGTGTTATTTAGTCTCCTAAGGCTCATCTTGGCTATGACAATTCCACAGACTTCAGCATGACACACAAGTATTGATTTTTGCCCAGCTCACCTGGGTGGAGGTAGTGTTTATCAGATTCCTCCACTCTACAGTCTCTCCTTTTCTCTCCTTTGCAGGCTATGCGCATGGGCAGGAGGAGGAAGTAGAAGTTTATGTTTCCCCTTTCTGAGGACAGGAAAGATAAGGGAATCCTTCTAAATGAAACATCTGCCTCTCTTTTCATTCATTTAGGCAGTATTTTATTCGTATACACAAGGCTTCATACTTATTGATTTTTATATGTTGAATCTTAATTTAATATTGCTCAATATTTTATTCAAATTTTTTTATCGTTTGACCCTTGGTACATGTTTTAAAACACTCAAGAACAAATTTAACTTGAAAACTATCTCTTCTGGTAAGATGGCAAACGGAGGAACCTGCTAAATCAATCTAGTGTTCTGCAAACTTTTTAGTTACTATTTTCAAGGAATTGTTTTATCCTTTTTTAAAATAATTTCATTTTATTTGTATTAATCCTTAGCTAATTTCATACATGTATAGAATGTATTCATCAATATGTGCCCATTCCTTCTCCAGCCTCTTCCTTACCCCTGTTGCCTAATGTCCTTCCAAAATTCATGTCCTGTTTTCGTAGCTCACTGAGTGCAGTCAGCATTATCCTTATGTGCATGTGTGTACAGCCATTCACTGGAGCATGGACATCTTAATGGCCCATACTTCTTTAAAGAAAACTGACTTTTCCTACCCCAGAGCCTTCAGCTGTGGAGGCTCCTCAACTCTGCTGGAAATTTTCTTCATGCCCAATCATATCAACTGTGAGTGAAGGTTTGGGTTTGCATCTTTCTTTAACTTAAGTTTTCTGTTTTCATATTAGTGTGATCCTTACAACGTCCAGTCCAGTGTTGAAGAGAAGTGATAATGGGAAGAGCCATGCCTTTCTCTAGATCTTGGAATGAAGAATCTAGTTTATCATCATTGAACATGTTAACAGCAGATGCTTAATAGTTGGTGTTTGTCTACTAGAGACCATTGCTCTCCTTCTTTATTTGTTGAGAGTTTTTAACATAAGAAAGTGTTGGGGTTTTGTCACCTGCTCTCCCTAAGTTAGAAAATATGACCTCTTTACTTTTATCCAATTGATTTATTTCCAACTTGCTTAATTGGGCTAAGACTCATTTGACAATACCATATAATTATTTTACACCTAAGTGGACAGTAGTTATAGTTGCCATTGTTTTTAAGTGTTTGCCACTATATTTATAAGAGAGACACCAGTCTGCAATCTTGCAAATTAGTGTTGCCTTGGCCAAGTTTTGGTCTAGTCCAGTTATCTGGTAGAGATTATGTTTTTTTCATAAGTATTTGTCACAATTTGCTATGAGAAATTATCTAAGTCTGATCCTTTTTCAGGAAATTATTTATCTATTTAATTTATTTAACAAAATAATCTAATCCAAGTGATTCTCTATATTTTAATATCTTGAATCTTTCAAGAAATTTGGTTCACGTTTTATCAAATTTTTGGCATAGAATTTTTCATAGCATTCTGTCTATGCTTTTAGTGACTATGAGCTCAGTAGCAAAGTATTTTCTTTGTTTTAGAAATTAGTAGATAGAATCCTCACTTAATAAGTTTCATTGATATTTTCAACAAAACAGCTTTACATTCTATTAATTTTCCCTATTGATTCTGTTTTTCCCTTTCATTGATTTCTGTTCCAATTTTCATTTATTTTCTTATAGTTGCTTTAAGATTACATTGTCCTCTATATAGTTTTGCTTTGAAGTTCCAGTTGCAAAAAAATAATCTAGGGGCAGCCCCTACCTTTACCAGATTGTAAGTCAATGCTGGCTCTTCCCACACAATGATGTGTTATTTAAGCATTTCAGACCCTATTCTAAAAGACTAAGATATTTCCCGATTATCTAGACAGTTGTCACCTGTGTTTCCTTTGATCTGCAAAACAGAGGAAGTGAGCCATGCCACTGTATACAGACTGAGCATAAGAGACCTCAAAGACCACCCTCACAGTGACACACTTCCCCCTACACCGTCATACCTACTTCAACAAGGCCACAGCTCCTAATAGTGCCACTCCCTTGAGCTCATGGGTGCCAATTACATTTAACCTACCACTATGTTCATGGTAGAACTTTATTAAAGTATTATTCTTGAGAGTAGTGGTTTCTCTATGACATCAGCTGGTCCTAAGTTATAAGAATATCAAATTAACATTTACCTTGATTCAGTCACATTTAACAGCATGTGACTCTAAATGGAGAGTTAATAAATATTTTCCCAGTCACCCCAGGTTATAAACTCAAGACAGAAAACACAAACAATTCCTTCAAATTAGAAATAAAATAGCCACCTCGTTACTGTATTTCTAGAGGAAAAGAAGGTGAGGATTAATGGCAAAACGAGATTATGACAATAAACAGAAAAAGAATGTTTCCCCCTCCAGAATCACAGGAAACCTGTAAAGAGATGATAAAGGTACAATTTTGCCCCTGCCAAAGAGTAATGAATAGTTTGAAATGTAACAATGATGTGATAAGTTCTCTTCCACTATGCAAGATCCACCCTTGGCCTCTTGGAGAAAACATGTATCTAAAGTCCGTATCTATTTCCTTTGCAGTGAAAGATAAACTGCTAAGGGGAAAATGTAACTATGTATAAGATCATTGGCTTTTGATCAGTACCAAAACTGGATTTTGTAATTTGAATTAGCTCGTTCAAAGGGGGAAATATTTTATTACAATATCAACACATAGGAATAAATTGACAATTTCCATTCACTGAGTCATTGTTTCTACCAAATGGAAAATATGTTTTTATATGTTATAGTTTATTTAATGAACCTTTAACTTTTCTTCTTGAGGATAACTAAACAAAACTGCTCTAGCCATTATCCTTTTGTGAGGATTTCAGATAAAGAGGAAGTGCTATAACTCATCAGAATGTCACATATTATTTAATTACTGGGCCAGAACTTACTAACTTTTTCTTTCACCCACAAATATTTAGGAAGTACCTGTTCTTTGTCAGGTTCTAGGATATAAGCCCCCTTTCAGCATGATGCTACGCATTGAGTCCAGAGGTCCATACATGCCCTTCCACTGAACATAACACTTGGGACTGAATCCAGCATTGCACATATGCTGGGCATATCAATAACAGTCCTGGCCAAATCTTATATGTGTGGATAGAGTCTCAAAGTTGTGTCCATTGATTGAAATTTAAGTTCTCCCAAGTTCTGAGACATGCATGTGCTGTTAAATCAGCCATAAGGCCATGTGTAAAGCAATGCAATACCTGGAGAGAAGGTTCAGTGGTTAAAAGCACTTAATGCTCTTGATTCACTTCCCAGCACTTAGATTAGGTAACTCACAACTACTTGTAGCTACAGTTCTGGCTGACCTGAAACTTTTCTCTGTCCTCCATTGGCACCTGCATACACGTGGTGCCTATAAACTCATGCATACATACACATAAAGAAAGTAAATATCGTTAACAAAAGCATCATGTGGGATGCTAGTCAATACCTCCAAGACAAAGGATATTTAAACATGAGGGGTACCATGTTCCAGGCAATGCACAATATCCCTGATTAAAACTGATCCAGGCTTCCCTTTAGTCAATATGAGATGTTTTCTTTCTTATGATATTTGGCAAAGATTTGTTGCACAATTAAGGAGGTTAAAAAGTAAATGGGTTTTAGTAGTGTTACAGAGTATTGAAATCATATTCAGGATCAAATACAGTGCTACCACGAAGGAACTTGGTTGCTGCAGAAATCTAATTGCCATGAAACAAGGCGTGAGCTTTTGTAGAAATTAGTACAATCTGTCACAGGGACTTGTGAGAGGCAAGCACTAAAAAAGTCTAGAGACAATCAGACTTGGTACTAGAATAAAACTGATATCAAATGCGGATCTTACTGGGTCAGGTCTGAGAATGTTCAGAAAAATGGGCTTTAATATGTGAAATCACTGAAGTAAGACAGGGTTCAATGTACACTGAGCAGAGTCAAGATGCCTGGAGAGACAGAGAAAGGACTCACTGTCCACTGAGATTAAGATGGACTAGAATCAGAGTGTTTCTCAGCAAAACTCAGTCAGGGGTATTGTGCAGTGCCAGGAACACGGTAAGCCCCTCATGATGTTTGTAAGTCTATTGAGTTTGTAGATAACGGGGGCCACAAGAGCGTTTGGTGGAAGTGAAGCCTATGAAGATTCCACTAGTTCTTGAGTGAAGGGAAAAGTCAGGTGTGGCACAATAGATAAAAAAACTGTGTTCAAGGAATGGAAATGGTAATGGGACTAAGATGAAAAATCTCAAGAACATTTTCAGTCCAATCTCAAACGACTTTCTGCAGTTTATGGAAAACTAATAGGACAAGCATGATCCAGTTACACGGGGTTGTTTTTGAAAGACAAGAGTGGGAGAAGGTCTATGTTTATAAACTACTAGAAAAATAATAACTACTAAAAATCAGACATATTCCTAGCAAGCAAAGTCAGAACGTCCTGTAAATGAAAATTTGTACAAGTCTGTGAAAACAGGATAAAATAATGTTTTATGTCCTCCTCTCACATGTCTTTTTTTTCAAAAACAGTCTAAGCGAATCTTGAAACTTTCTCTTGTGTAACAAAATGGATTAAGCTTTCAACTCTCTTTCTTAATCGGGAGAAACATAAAACTTTTAACCAGATAATACCACCTGCTCTGTTCTTTTATGACCTCAGCTCTCCACCACAGGAGGCATGACCAGGCCCCAGCATGTGGTTAATAAACCCAGAGCCAGGTTCCCAATGATGACCCGTGCCATCCCTCTCTTACAATGCCTGCCCATGAAAACTGTTCAAAGATTTGCAGAGTGTTTACACTAAAACACAGAATGGCCAATCTTTCAGTACCCCATCGAAACATACTTTCTATGACACAAAACTGTGTAACTCCAAGTCCTAAAATCTTCCTTTAAGATTGAAGTTATCAAAAACAGTAAATGGCAACAAAGGGGATGAAAAAAATAACTCAGCCAGTAAAGTGTTTGCTTTTTCAATCTCCGTAACCCACATTAAAAAAAATAAAATCTTGGCATGGCAACACACATTTATAGTGACAGAATGGGAAAACTGAGACAGGTAGATCCCTGGGGGTCACTATTCAACCAGTTTAAACTACTCAGAGTACCTCATGGTCAGTCAACTGTTGCAGAACACGAGCAGTAACCTAAGGAATAATGACCAGTGTTGAATTTTGGCGTATACGTACATACATACACACATACACACATACACGTACACACTGCAAAATGTTAGGAACCTGCCTTCACTAATCAGTTAGCAAAGGAGAGTGTTATTAGAACCTTTCCAGTTATCATTTAAGAGTCTCTTTATTTTCAGTATAGTTTAACTCAATTTACACCGAAACCATCATCCCCTGAAGCCACAATCCTAACAAATCTGTCTCAGTGTTTTCACGTGTGTCTTGTTGGTTAATTTCTTTTACATGCCCCATTTGCATAATTAGTTTTCTCCCCTCGAGTTGAACATCGCCAATGCACAGAGGGCAATCTACAAAGTTGTACAGAAACTGCAACAATGCAGGGTTTTACTGAACACTGTTGCAACACAATGGCGGAAGAGTTGTTTTGGCAGCCTCTCTGCCTTTTGTCTTCTCCTTAGAATTTAGTTCTCGGTGATCAGTGCTGCCTCTGTTGACTCTTATTTGACAGCAGCTGCAAGCACAGCAGCTCTTGCCTGACAGAGTGGACCTGCAGAGATTTCCTCTCGCCTTAGCACCTTCAAAAGATCAAACAAAAATGACGTCCAAGTCTATTTTTTGTAATCATGCTCATTTAAGTTCCAATTGCTTCTTCTTAGAATTCTTTTAATTAGATACATGGTGGCTTATTGTACTTGGGCATGGAATCGGGATCAAAGGGCCATCCTGAATTGAAGATACAGGTCCTACTATTTTCATACTTTTGAAATTTTTTTTCTGAAACTCATGGATATCCAGGCACAGACTTTTGGAAAGTAAGTGGCTCGGCCCTGCCATGCACACACTTTTTAAATGAGTTAGATACTTCAGGACATCTTGACTCACTACATGTTCTCAGAGACCTCTACTAAACATTGTATTTTCTACAACCCAATGATATAGACAAAAAGACACTTGATCTTTGCCTCAAAGATCTCAGAGGATGACAAGACAACAAGTACATTAGAGAATGATCTGGAGCCGGAAATTTGGGCATTCACACAATGGGGGTCCCAGACTTTATAGAATATTAAGCTTTGGAACAGTGTAGAATTCTCTGTGAGAATTGTAGTGACAGATTCCTTCCGATGAAATGACAATTATGTATAACAATCAGCTCAAGAAAGAAAGGGGCTTTACTTCAGCTGCCAGCTAGTATCATGACATAGACCTGTTCTCTGCGCATTAGTATAACAGCTTATTTGTTCATGCTGACTTTGCTCCCATACAAAAGAGGGTCAGAACACTTCTGCCTTCTGGCCTCTACTAAAAGCTTTCAAAAGTGACCTGTCAAAAGGTGGGACTGCAAAGTGGAAAGGATCGGTTCTTCAGAATGTACAAATGCACTGAAACAGAATCCAACCCATTGTGACAGCAAACAATAGATAAAGAAACCTGAAACTGTAAATAATAGACATGTGCTAACAGAGTGCCCTTTCAAATCATCTGAGGCAACTTCTAAAGCTAATTGAAAAGAGGTTGAAGCTACTCTTAGGGCAACATTAATGACTTACCCAAAGAATACTGAGAAGATCTGACATAGATCTAGGGTTAGGCTCCATGGTGGGGAGGGAAAATTCCTCCATATGTTCCAAGTGTTTTTCAAAGTGAAGGGGCTCCATTACTATAAAAAAACCCTGCCCTGGTGTTGTCTATTTTACTTCCTTTCTTGAAAGATATCTTGTGCAACTTATCAGTGCATGTAGGGGGAAGAATATGAAGTGTAGAACTCAGACACTCTGTTTATGAAGCAGGCCTGCCTGTTCAGGACTTTGAATTTTTACAGTAGCCTAAGCAGGGAACTAATTTCCGAGTTGTGCCACTCTACAAAAGGATGCCCCAAGGCTCTGTGAATGAGAACTGCACCCACGTTTGGCATTAATTCATCCACTTTACCAGTATCACTCCTATTTGTTGTAAAATTTTGGTTTCTTTATAGTGACTTTGATGGTGAATATATAATACACCCTTCCAGGAAAAACAAAACAAAACAAGCACATACACAAACAAAATCCCACATCTGTAGCACCTGTAATTCTATACTGTAAAGAATTCAAACAAAGTTCATTTCACCAACAACAATGGCTGAGGATTAAAATAGGCATACAAGTACAAAGCAAATGTGATGCTTCCCTATTATTTCCCACTCTACTCCTTCACCTCATAGCACATGAATACAAAACCTAGCCAAGATATGGATGTTGATCAGGCTCTGCCCATTCCACCATGCAGAGTCACGAGTTCCCCGCTGAACACTTCTACATTCTATAACAGCATCATTTGGGGGTTAAATCGCCACTACTCATTACACAAACACACTTGCAAATAATATATGTGATATTTACAATGTATAAGATTTTTTTTAAATGTGTGATAATATGTAAACACATACATGGTATTATACACACTTATAGTGATTGCTCATGTATTAAGAGCATTGAAACTTAATCAACTTGAGTCTCTGTATATTTTATTTCCATTAAGTTAATTTTAAAAGGTTAAGGTAGTAGACACCCAAAATTAGACAAAATCAAAATATGAGTTGCAATCCAACATAGAAAATCATCAAGATGGTAGATGTGAAGAATTTCCTAGCTTATAGGTCCCCAATTATACATAGCTCCAGACCTTTGCTGGATGAATTCTTTGCCTTCATTAGTGCTGCATATCTATCTCTTAAAATGTAACAAACAGAATAGATGAAAATAAAGAAGGAGACAATCCCTGGAAAAATAGCAATTCAAATGCATAAAATA
Source organism: Arvicola amphibius (assembly GCF_903992535.2). Classification (NCBI taxonomy): domain Eukaryota; kingdom Metazoa; phylum Chordata; class Mammalia; order Rodentia; family Cricetidae; genus Arvicola; species Arvicola amphibius. The sequence continues at coordinate 59,915,472 of NC_052047.1, forward strand.
AGACCAAAATTTGTCTTGTCTGTACGTAGTGACTGTCTTTGAGATACATGAAATTCCTCTGATTCCTTTTACGGCATGCTTTAATGGGGCAAAATTACACACTGCCTGTCCTTGGCAGCAAAGAGCAAGCAGATGAAAGTTGTATTTGGTTTATAATTAAGGTATTGCTCTGACACTGAAAGCTCTTAGAAGACAGAATCTCAATTAACATCCTGAACTTCTGCCATTTTAATTGACCACTAACCTTTCTATTTTAAACAGAAGTTTATTTTTCCCTAGAGCCATGTTTTCTGTTTATCATTTTCCCTTTGCCGTATTGTAAATGTAATTGATATTATGAAAATAATTCCATCACTGGGTTGTCATTCTCTGCCTCCAAGGCACACATATGTAGTTATTGTGCATATGCACAAATGTTTAAAGTTTGAAATGTACAGATGTGTGTAGCTGTATATAAATATACATATATTTGATGTTGCCACATTACTACTTTAAATCGTGATGTCCTTTTCTATAATTTGGAATATTTATATCTCTTTATATCCTTGAATGTGGTCACCTGATGATTAAATACATTTTAATCACTTAAAATTAGGGCTGGGTATAGCTCATGGTAGAACATTTGCCTAGCATTTGTGAGATCTAGGTTCAACCTCCAGCTTTGCAAGAAAAGATAAACAGCAAGCCTCAGGGATAACCTGTGTGCTCACTTATTTATTCACACACAGGTACACATAAATGAAGAATGTGGTATTTTTAGACAACTGGCAAAAGCATTTACAGTCAGGTGACTGTGATCCCTCTCTGAACTGTCGCTGCAGGGCTCTAAGTGTTCCTCTCAGCGGGGCAGCCCTGACTGGAAACACCTGAAAATGTTCTTTTGGGAAAATGCCTTTGGTAGCAACTCTTCTCTATACTAACCAGTGACAACTCTTGGCAAAAACCCGGGCCTTTGAGAGTTGACTGAATATCTCAAAACTGCCACAGGCATTTGGATTAAAAAGTGAAAGGAGTAGCTGGTGGAAACACGGTGGAATAGACGGCTCTGTGTGCCTCTTCTATAATGAGGCTTTATCGCTCTCCGTGGCTCTTGACCTGTGTCTAAAGTCGGCTCTAAATAAGGCATTCGCAGCAGACTTTAAACAAAAGCTTATGAAATCTCTTTTCTTAATTGCCTCCTTTGGCTATGCAAAAATAACATGTAATTAGGAGCAACATGCTCACTTTGTACCAATAATGAAATGTAATAATTCTTGACAAGTGGTAGTAGCTGGAAGGCCTGACGTATATACCTTATTCGTGTACATATAAACATGCACGTATACCTGAACAATGTATATGTAACATATTAATATACAAACATGTTCATATATGCATGTATATGTTTAT